>NC_045804.1:59221249-59368749 GCF_009873245.2 Balaenoptera musculus | reverse complement strand
GAGGCCCCTCACGGGCAATGTGGAAGTTAGTGCCTGCTTCCCAGGGCTGCTGTGACAATTATACAAAGGTGTGGATGGGAAAGTGGTTGTCAAGAAGCATGAGGGGTTATTACTATCTTGAGTGTTTTCCAAAAGAAAGTTAAATACAGGAAAGCCCAATTAGTTTCAAAGAAGAAAAATTCTATACACTCTTCACTTTCATTTCACTGGTTTTTTTTCAGGTATAAAATTATATTTATTTCAACCAAGGAAAGAAATCACAAGTTACGAATTTTAAAAGCTGACCAACATCACAAAATCTGTAACTGCCTGACACACGTCTGTAATACTTTTTTAATTTATTTATTTATTTTTTAATATAGCAGGTTCTTTTCACTATTAAGTGAGATCCATATTCAGTCTTTGCTCCATTTCTGCCAGCAAAAAGGCACTTTGCAGGTATGTTCTTTGCGCGAGATGCTGAATGGGAGGCCATTTCAGAGCCAGGCCTTAAAAACTACAAGTCTTAAGAACTAACAGGGACTTCCGTGGTGGTCCAGTGGTAAAGAATCCACCTTACAATGCAAGGGACGCGGGTTCGATTCCTGGTTCAGGGAACTAAGATCCCACATGCCTCGGGGGCAACTAAGCCCACATGCCACAACTACTGAGCTCGGGCGCCCTGGAGACTGCGTGCCACAACTAGAGAGAGAAAACCTGCACGCCACAACTAGAGAGAAGCCCACGTGCCGCAATGAAGAGCCCGCGCGGCAATGAAAGACCCAGCATGCCTCAACGGAGATCCCACATACCGCCAACTAAGACCCGACACAGACAAAAATAAATAAATTTAAAAAAAAAAAGAATTAACAAAGGGAGTTTCAGAAAGAATTGAAGATGTAAGGGTTAGAAAGAATGTTCTGCATCATAAAATATTTAAAATAGCCTATCTTAAATAATCTAAACTATTTAAACAATCTGTTATAATCACAAACAATTTAAAATAATCCAATTTGATAGGATGGTAAATTGAGAGTGGTCACAAGATCCTATCTTCTGATGCAAAATTGGGACTGGTGTGAATATAACAGTTTCCAACTTCTGTCTGTGATTAAAATAAATTTTTTCTTGCAAGTGTTATTCAAACACAGAAACTTTAGAAATTGTTTCCACAGTCTGCAAAAACAAAACAAAACAACCTACAGGAAAGACATTATTTCTACAGTGTTATCTTAGTTGATAGTTTGTTGCTCTGGAGGGAGTCTTGTAACTGAGTCTCTGTATTCTTAACAGATACTTCCAAGATTTATCTGTTACATCTGGCCACAAGGATCACTGGCCTCTTTCTCTTTTTCCAAAGGCATGATGGAAAATGTCCAACTCTCCTGGGTTTATTATTTAACAATGAGTTCGATTGTTTAAATGAAGAGTGTGAACTCTGCTGATTAAGAAATTGTGATCATTCAACCTTCTCAGGACAGAAGTTGACACTTGTTGCATCTAGAAAAACTTTTCCCCTAAGACATAACAGTTTTAGTGTTTTATGTAGTGGGCATTACTCATTTCAAACTGAAACCAAATAATACTCTTGGAATTACTTTATTAACACAATTCTGGTTGGAAAGTTGTAACATGATTTGGTGAAATTTTAACATTTCAGGATATTAATCACCACACTTTTCTTATCTAAAATAGCCGGGGAGGGACCTCCCTGGTGGCACAGCAGTTACAAAGCCGCCTGCCCTTGCAGGGGACACGGGTTTGATCCCTGGTCCGGGAATATCCCACATGCCACGGAGCAACTAAGCCAGTGCGCCACAATTACTGAGCCCGTGCACCTAGAGCCCGTGCTCCGCAACAAGAGAAGCCACCGCAGTGAGAAGCCCGCGCACCGCAACGCAGAGCAGCCCCCGCTTGCCGCAACTAGAGAAAGCCCGCGAGCAGCAACAAAGACCCAACGCAGCCAAAATAAATAAATAAACAAATAAACAAATAAATAAATAAAATAAAATAATAAGGAGGGACTTCCCTGGTGGTCCAGCGGTTAAGACTCTGCGCTCCCAGTGCAGGGGGCCTGGGTTCGATCTCTGGTCAGGGAACTAGATCCCACGTGCCGCCACTAAGAGGCCGCGTGCTGCAACAAAGATCCCCTGTGCCACAACTAAGACCCAGCATGGCCAAATAAATAAATAAATATTAAAAAAATACAATAAGGAAAATAACATGCTGCTGAGGATGTGGAGAAATTGGAACACTCATACACTGCTGGTGGGAAAGTAAGATGGTACAGCTGCTGTGGAAAACAGTCTGGAGGTTCCTCAAAAGGTTAAACATAAAGTTACCATGGACCCAAAAATTCCATCCCTAGGTATATTCCCAAGGGAACTGAAAACAGCCTCACAAAAATTTGTAGGCTAGAACAAATAATTCTAAAATTTGTATGGAACTACAAAAGATCCTGAATAGCCAAAAAAAAACCTTGAGAAAGAAGAACAAAGCTGGAAACTGGAGGCAGCACACCCTGACTCCAAACTGTATCCCAGAGCTGGGGTGATTAACAGTGTGGTACTGGTATATAAACAGACACCTAGATCAGCGGGACAGAATTAAGAGCCCAGAAGTAAACACTCTCAGACATGGTCAATTAACCTACGACAGAGGAGCCAAGAATATACGATGGGGAAACGACGGTCTCTTCCAAAAATGGTGTTGGGGGCAATCCCTGACGGTCCAGTGGTTAGGGCTCCGAGCTTCCACTGCAAGGGGCGTGGGTTCAATCCCTGGTCGGGGAACTAAGATCCCACATACCACATGGTGTGGCCAAAAAAAAAAAAAGAAAAAAACAGGGTGGGGAAAACTGGACAGCTACATGCAAAAGAATGAAGATGGACTACTTTCTTACGTCACACACAAAAAGACTTGAACTTAAGAGCTGAAATCAAGTTTCAGCTAAACTGCACCAATTTCCATGTCAAGCAATGTGGGTAAACTATTGAATCTTATATTTAAAAAAACAGAAACTTTTTTTTTTTTCAATTTAACCATTTCTTGGGCAGCAGCTTAAATCTCCACTCATTTCTTTTCGTTCCAGTTGGGCTGCTGGAATTTGCCCCCCACACGAGTGATTCGGTGGTCAGCTTGGACGTGGCTTATCCACAGACTCTGGGGCTCCCCTTCCCTGACTCTGTCCTCGCTTTTCAGTGGCTTTAGTTGTTCTGTGCTCTGTTCTCTAATTCTTCAGTCCAGAAAGACAGCTTCAGCCTCCTGTCTGGGCTCCTGCTAGCGTGGGCTGTCCGCAGTCTATGAGCCTTCAAAAACAGGTCTCTTCCTCTGGTCAGGTCCCTTCTTCCATGCGTCTGCTTCCTCACAATTTGGCTCATTCTCCAATGCCTTCAGGTATTTGTACTTGCATTCTGTCAAGAGTTCATAGTGGGCTTCCCAGGTGGTGCAGTGGTTGAGAATCTGCCTGCCAATGCAGGGGACACGGGTTCGAGCCCTGGTCTGGGAAGATCCCACATGCCGCGGAGCAACTGGGCCCGTGAGCCACAATTACTGAGCCTGCGCGTCTGGAGCCTGAGCTCAGCAACAAGAGAGGCCGCGGTAGTGAGAGGCCCACGCACCGCAATGAAGAGTGGCCCCCGCTTGCCACAACTAGAGAAAGCCCTCGCACAGAAACGAAGACCCAACACAGCCATAAATAAATAAATAAATAAATAAATAATAAAAAATTAAAAAAAAAAAGAGATCATAGTTGTTATCTGAAAGAGGATTATAGGATATACTTGACCATGTTGAAAGCATAATTCCGTGGATGTTTACATTAAAAAAATTGAAAACAGAACAAACAAACAAAAAACAGATATAGAGAATAACATTTTAGGCCATGTTAGTCCCATGCATGGCGGGAAATGCCTTTTGAGGCAAATACCTGACCATATCACTTATTTTTAAACTGGCCAGCTTCTGCCCATCCTTCTACTTTTAGGTCAGGCACAGGAAACATTTCCGGATCCCCTCCACTGCAACCGCCTGGGCAGGGTTAGGGTGAGAGGTGTCATGGAGTGTTTTCATGTTACCTGGACTTTCCTCTATCTCTGCAATTTCATACTTCAGTCATCCCTCAGTATCCTCAAGGGATTGGTTCCAGGACACTCTGTAGATACCCAAACCTGCAGATACTCAAGTCCCTTATATAAAGTGGTATATATAACCTACCCACATCCTCCTGTATACCTTAAATCATCTCTAGATTACTTATAATACTTGATACAATGTAAATGCTGTGTAAATAGTTGTAAGTACAATGTAAAAGCTATGTAAGTTGTGGCCAGCACACGGTCTGCTTTTTGGAAATTTCTGGCATCTTTTTCCAAATATTTTCCATCCGAGGTTGCTTGAATCCTTGGATGTCGTACCTATGGATACAGAGCAATGGCTGTACTGCAATTGCCTGCTAGGGTTCCTATTTATCCCACTACACTGTGGGATTCTTAAAGTGGGATATTGTCAATCATTTCAATGCCCAGCAACTTCCAGATCAATTACTAATGTTTCTTTTTTTTTCTTTTGCTGTGCTGCTCTGCAGCATGTGGGATCTTAGTTCCCCAACCAGGGATTGAACCCAAGTCCCCTGCAGTGGAAGTGCAGAGTCTTAACCACTGGACTGTCAGGGAAGCCCCTGTTTCTCGAGCCCTTAATAAACAACAGGCACGTACTAAGAGCTTGGCATGGATTACCATTTATTCTGTGCTGTAACCCTTTAATGTAAGCACTGAGTTGGTGTCACCCCAATTTTAACAGATAAGCAATCTGCCTCATGTTACACGGGCAGAAAGTGGTGGAGCCAGAACTCAAGGTTAAGAGTCTGACTTGTTTTCTGGGTGGATGGATGAATGGAACTTCTGGACCTGACTGTTTTCTAGATGCTGTGGAACTTGAGGAAGTCCCCATTCTCCGCCTTAGAACATTTTGTCATTTCAAGTTTTAGTGATTTTTTAAGTATGAAATACTATGATTAATTCTTATTATAAAATAATTCAAATGCCATAGATGAAGTTCTCCCTCACCAGACATTAACTATGTTTGATGGGTTTGTTTGTTTCTCCCAGCCCTTTAATAGATACTCACATACAGTATTATTTTTCGGTAAATGTCACCATACTATCTGTATTTTTCTGCAACTTGTTTTATTCATGTATGTCTTATAGACTTTCCATATTAGTACTTAGAAACCTAGGTCATTCTTTTTACAGCAGAATAGCATTCCCTAGAATGCCTAGTTAATAGTTTACTCAATCATTTGCCTATTAATGGTCATTTAGGGTGTTTTCAGCTTTTTCCCCATTAGAAACAAAATGCCGTGGTAAACAGTTTCATCCATGGCTCTTCTCGGAACTGCTTCTCAAGGATATATCGTCTTTTAATGTTATTTATGTATAAGGCTGATTACAGGGCATTTCAAATCATTATTTATAATCCAAGTAGAGAGCATAGAAATTCTCCCAAGGTTGGATGACCATACTGATAAAAAATGTGATCAATAGATATTAGTGGCCTGAATTCTAAGGGCACATTCTTTTTTTTTTTAAATATTTATTTATTTATTTGGTTGCGCCGGGTCTTAGTTGCAGCAGGCGGGTTCCCTAGCTGCGCATGTGAACTCTTGGTTGCGGCATACAGGTGGGATCTAGTTCCCTGACCAAGGATGGAACCTGGGCCCCCTGCATTGGGAGTGCAGAGTCCTATCCACTGCGCCACCAGGGAAGTCCCTAAGGGCACATTCTTGAAACCGAATCATATTTGCAACAGTAAAACTAAAATACTCATGACATTTAATATTAATAGAGGTGAATCACATATAATTTGTAATTCCTAACTATTTCTGAGTTTACTTTTTATTAAACGGATACACCTTTCTTTAACATATCCATAACGTGCCTTACTTCACCTGTGTTTTATTCTGAGAATGATCTTATTAGATTCTCCTATAAAAGTTTGTTTGGGTTAATTAATTAGTTAATTAACATTTGAGAACCTGCATATAACTAGTACTACTCTGGGCACTGGGCGATACTGACGTTAATAAAACACAAAAATCTTTACTGTCATGGAGTTTTCATGCTACGCTGGAAACAGGGAAGTCCCTGGTGGTCCAGTGGTTAAGACTCCTCCCTCCCTATGCAGGGGCCCGGGTTCCATCCCTCGTCAGGGGACTGGAGCCCACATGCATGCCCCAACTGAGTCCGCATGCCAACTAAAGATCACGCACAGGGCAGCGAAGATCCCACGTGCCGCAACTAAGACCCGGTGTAGCCAAATAAATAAACAAATATTAAAAGAACAAGTAAATAAATTCTTTGGGTAAGGAGATGAAGAATTTAGGGGGCTCGTGAGGTCCAGTAGGGTGGAGAAGGCCTCGCTGGGCAGGCGGCGTCTGATAAAGCCACGGGCTGGGGGCGGGCCGGCTCCAGGCGGAGGGGCTGCAGGCACCAAAGCCCTAGGCCAGCGTCCCGACCACAGAAGCTTCACCCCACATCCCTCCCGCCGGGCCCTGAGCTCTAACTGCCGCGACAGCATCTTTATTTCTCCGTCTTTTCGGTGCGGAGGTGGGCCGGCGCGGGGCGCAGTGAGCAGCCCCCGAGAAGCCGGCACCTGTCCTCACGGACCTCCCGCACCTGCGGGGTCCGCCGGCAGGTGCACAGACCGGCAGGTGCACAGACCGCCCGGAGGACGCGGGACCCGAACTGCCGGAGCCGTGAATGGGCAGCTCGCGAGCTGGACGGCGACGCGTCGGCGAAACCTGATCGAGCGCGCGAGTCCGTGGTTCCCTGCTTCCCATCGGGAAGTCCAGATTCGCGGGCGGCCTGACCGGATTCACCGGACTGCGACCCGGTGCGGCCCAGCGACCGCACCCCACCGCACCCCACCGCACCCCACCGCCAGCTCCGCCGCTGCGGCAGCGCCCGCCGGCGCAAACAGGTACCTTCCCACCTCGCCTACTCTGAGGGCGGGACGTCACGCGGCCGCCGCTGACCAATGGCGGGGGCGAAGGGGCGGGGCCTCGCCAGCTCCACCCATCGCCAGCCCAAGCCCATGGGGGAGGGGCCGCCGGCGGCTGGCGCATGCGCGGTGCGCCCCGGCGGCGATGACGTAGCCCCATTGCGGCCTCGGCTACCCGCGAGCGCAGCGCGGGCGGCGCCCGCCACCCCGGTCGCGCGGCTCCGCTTTGTCCCGGGCCTGTCCCTTGGCCGTGCCGCCCGCAGCCCCGCGTCGCGCTGGCGTCGTCCTCGTCTCCGCCGGCGCCCCGGCGCGAGCCGGACGGCGAGGCCATGGACGCGGAGCTGGTGGTGACGCCTCCGGGCTGTGCGCACCTGGGCAGCTTCAAGGTGGACAACTGGAAGCAGAACCTGCGTGCCATTTACCAGTGCTTCGTCTGGAGCGGCTCGGCGGAGGCCCGCAAGCGCAAGGTGCGCCCCGTGCAGCGCGGCCCTGCGTGGTGGTGGTGGGGGGAGGGGGGCCTCGCTCTCTGTCTTCCCCTCCCCCACCTCCTGCACGCCGGGCGGGGGCGGGGTGGGCGCGGGCGTGCGTGCGGGGGGGCGGTCTCTCCCGGGGCTGCCGGGTAGGAGGGGGAGGGTCCCCTACGCTGCAGCGCGGGGCGTGTCTTAGGGACCCTCCGGGCGGGGTGGGGCGGGGGATGGAGGCGCTGAGAGGGAGAGGACGCAGCTGCCGAGGACGCGGCCTGTGCCGCCCACGCTGTGCAAAGCCTCCGCTGCCCTGGCTGGTGCCTGGGGGTTGCTGGGTCGGAGGCGCGGGGTCACCGGGATGCGGGTACAGCCGCCGAGCGCCCAGAGTTCGCAGGGACGCCCGCCCCGCTCTCTGAGTGCGGGGCGCCCCTGGGCCCAGGTTCAGCAGGGACGCGCGCCCCCCATTTGAGCGCGGAGCGCCCCCGGGCCCAGGGTCCGCAGGGACGCGCGCCCCCCATTTCAGCGCGTGGCACCCCCGGGCCCAGGGTCCGCAGGGACGTTCCGGGACGCGCCAGCTCCCCCCAGGTGTGCACGGGCGCAGGTGCAGAGCGCCGCGAGTCCTAGAAACCAGCCGGCTCTGCCGCTTAGAGTCGCGTGTTTCCCGGCACGCCGGGGATTGGCGGGGTCCCCTGTGGCTGCGCAGGAGCGGGTTTTATTAAAGGAAGGACTGTCTAAAGGCAGGTGGGACTGGGGCGCCTCCCTGAGGTACTGAGGAAACGGTACACAGTGTCCTGTTTTTCGGGCGTAGGTGTCATCTAAGCGGTTAGGCTTATTAGTGATTTGGAAATCAGAAAATGACATTATTTCTTAATCTTACCTGAAGAAGCTGTTTTTACCGTGCAACGCGATTTTTCAGTTCGCAGCCTGAGGGCAGGCGCTGTTAGGCAGTGTCCACCTTGAGTAGCATTTTTTAATGGGAAAACTAACATCTGCTGAGCATGTAGAGAATGTTAAGCACCCGTTTTCTTTATTTTTATCAATATTGGTGTTGGGAAGCACTGCCTGTTAGGATGAACTGAAGTCGGAGATGAAATAGAATTCTACGAGGATGGGAGTGAGATTCTTGCTGGTGGAATTGTGTGTCCTTAAAATGAAATCGCCTGGTTGATACTGTTGTTCAGGTGATGATCGTGTTACTGCTCCACGTTGTTCGTTGGTCAGTATGCACGTGACCCATCTCCACGTTGGGTTGAGGACGGAGCCCCTGCCCTTTTACTCTTTCCCTCCTCGTCGCCCCCCACCCCTGTAATTTTTAACTTGAGTCAAGTTTAACCCATCATTAACTTTGCTGACCCGCATAGAAACAAAATGCCGTGGTATTAGCAAGATACTAAATACCTGAATTTCCTGAGGAAAGGATCACTTTTTCTTTTTCTTTTTTGCTTATATGTGGCTTGGATTAATCTTCAAATGTCAGTTGCTTAGTTTGAAAGCTGTTGAACCATGTCTCTGTTACTCACTAGTAAGAACTTGAGCTATAGACAGACAAGAAGTGGTGTGAGAACCTGTTTTAGAACTCGGCTCTGTCAGGCTACAGTGCTTTATGGTCGTATCCCAGCAGTGAACCCTTATGTCCTCCATCTGTCATTCCCTGAATGTTGGGGGGTCCTGTGCATTTCTACAACCCTTGTGGCCCAGCCAAAGAGGATTTGGTTTGAGGAATGGTGAACAGTGAGTAATGCACGTTTGGCAGTTTGCAGAGGTTTCTCAGCAGATGTGCAGGCCTAGTAGTTAGGTTTTTTGTTGTTTTTTTTTTAATAAATTTATTTTATTTTTGGCTGCGTTGGGTCTTCGATGCTGTGCACGGGCTTTCTCTAGTTGTGGCGAGCGGGGGTACTCTTCGTTGCGGTGCACGGACTTCTCATTGAGGTGGCTTCTCTTGTTGCGGAGCACAGGCTCTAGGCGCACAGGCTTCAGTTGTGGCACGTGGGCTCTAGAGCGCAAGCTCAGTAGTTGTGGCACACAGGCTTAGCTGCTCCGTGGCCTGTGGGATCTTCCTGGAGCAGGGCTCAAACCCATGTCCCCTGCATTGGCAGGCAGATTCTTAACCACTGCGCCACCAGGGAAGCCCAGTAGTTTGGTTTTAACACCAGGAAGTTGTCTATGAAATACTTCAACCTAAGTTAAACTTCTTTGAGGTTGCTCAAAGAAGCTGCAGTGAGGTCTCAGCTACAGTGAAATTACAGGGGTTAAAACTCTGTCTCCTCTAAGTAGAGGTGGGTTACGATTTTTATATCCAAACTTTGATTTTTCTTTTGGTGGACAGAGTGAGAAGAGCGTGATCAAATTTGATAATTTTCTGAATGGAAAAATGTTCCCCGATTGAGGACTCAGAGCTACTGGATGTCTCTGGCATGTGTCTTACCACTTGAGGGTTTGTGTGTGAAAATGGAAACGGGAAATGAAGACATCAGGAATTTTCAGTTCTTCTGGTTTTTATAACTTAACCCAGTCTGTGTTCTATTTTGAATATAAAGACACTTTGAGGGACAGGTAACGTTGTTTTAAATAATCCCTTCTGTCTTCTTGAACGGTTTCTGTGATTCTAAAATTTTCCAGCAGCTTGTCCTCAAAAATACAGAGCACTTCTTGTAGCCGTGGTAAATATTTTTACCAAAGTACGTCACCACAAAGTGCAGAAGCATTGGCACTTTTGGACCATTACTGATTTTGCTTTAATTTGGACAGTAATCTGGAGGACAGGAAACCATCTTGAAGATTTCTTGGCACAAAATTTGGGGACTAAGGCAACCCTTTGGGTAGAAAATCTACGAGGGGTTTTTCGTTTGAGAAAAGGGGCTGGAGAGAAGGAACTGTTTCTAGATGCTCTCAGGCACAGAAGTTAGACCTTGCTTGCTCCAGCATTTTTTCTGTTTCTACATTTGTGGGCTTAATGCTACTATTTAAAGAACTATGGACCGGACACCCTTTGGAAGAAAGTGGGCTGATTCCATATTTTTTTAGATCTCCCATTTTCTCTTCAGTCCAGAGTCAACTAGCTCTTTTTTTCTTTTTTATTGAAATATAGTTGATTTACAACGCTGTGCCAATCTCTGCTGTACAGCAAAGTGACTCAGTTTTACACATATAGACGTTCTTTTTTTAAAATATTTTTTTCCATTACGGTTTATCCCAGGAGATTGGATATAGTTCCCTGTGCTCTACAGTAGGACCTTGTTGTTTATCCATTCTATGTGTAATAGTTTGCATCTGCCAACCCCAAACTCCCAGTCCATCCCTGTCCCTCCACCCCTCGGCAACCACAAGTCTGTTCTCTATGTCTGTGAGTCTGTTTCTGTTTTGTATATAGGTTCATTTGTGCCATATTTTAGATTCTACATACAAGTGATATTATATGGTATTTTTCTTTTTCTGACTTCACTTAGTATGATAATCTCTAGGTCATCCATGTTGATGCAAATGACATTATTTCGTTCTTTTTTGTGGCTGAGTAGTATTCCATTGTATATACGTACCACATTTTCTTTATCGGTTCATCTGTTGATGGACATTTAGGTTGTTTCCATGCCTTGGCTATTGTGAATAGTGCTGCTGCTGTGAACATACCGATGCATGTATCTTTTTAAATTATAGTTTTGTCTGGGTATAGCCCAGGAGTGGGATTGCTAGATGGTATGGTAATTCTATCTTTAATTTTCTAAGGAACCATCATACTGTTTTCCACAGTGGCTGCACCAACTTACATTCCCGCCGGCAGTGTAAGAGGGTTCCCTCTGCTCCACATCCTTTCCAGCATTTGTTATTTGTTTGTTTTTTGTTTTTTGTTCATTTGGCTGCACTGGATCTTAGTTGTGGCACGTGAACTCTTAGTTGCGGCATGTGGGATCTAGTTCCCTGACCAGGGATCGAACCCAGACCCCCTGCACTGCGAGCGTGGAGTCTTAGCCACCGGACCACCAGGGAAGTCCCCAGCATTTATTATTTGTAGAGGTTTCTTTAAAAATATTTAATTTATTTTTTTGGCTGTGTTGGGTCTTCGTTGCGGCACGCGGGCTTCTCTCTCTAGTGGCAGGGGCTCCAGGGTGTGTAGGCTCTGTAGTTTGCAGCCCACTGGCTCTCGTTGAGGAGCGCGAGCTCAGTAGTTGTGGCGTGGGCTTAGTTGTCCCACGGCACGTGGAATCTTAGTTCCCTGACCAGGAATCGAACCCGCATGGATTCTTTGCCACTGGACCACCAGGGAGTCCCCTTGTAGAGTTTTTAATGATGGCTGTACCGACTGGTTTGAGGTGGTACCTCACTGTAGTTTTGATTTGTGTTTCTCCGGCAGTGATGTTGAGCATCTTTTCACGTGCCTCCTGGCCATCTGTATGTCTTCTTTGGAGAGACGTCTATTAAGGTCTTCTGCCCAGTTTTTGATTGGGTTGGTTGTTTTTTTGTTGTGGAGTCAGAGCCAACTAACTCTTAACCCCAGGTTTCTGTCTTGAGGAATTGTAATCATAATTTTTAAAGACTATTTGAATAGTAGGTGTCAAATAGCAAGATACTAAATACCTGCCTTAAAATTTACAGTATTTGTAGATGTCCAATGACAGTTTCTACACATAAGATAATTGTAGCCTAAACATACGTGAAGGAATGTGTAAATAATTCTAGATGCTGAGATGTTGGTTTTACTGAGAAAGATTAAAATTCATGAATCCACATAGTTTTAAAAAGTAATTACAGAAGTGATGATATGAATATGTTCTCAGTGTTTAAAAAGAGAACAGTTCAGGACTTCCCTGGCGGTCCAGTGGTTAAGACCCCGCACTGCCAACGCAAGGGGCACGTGTTCCATTCCTGGTCGGGGAAGATCCTGCATGCCGTGTGGTACGGCCAAAAAAAAAAAAAAGAGCACTTCAAAGGCATATACAGCAAAGTTACACATTTTTGTTTTTGTAAATATACATGCTGTGTGTACTGTTTCCTTTTTTCATTTGTTCCCTACGCATACAGATCTCACTCTTTTGAACTGTGCAATTAATATTCCATTGGATGGAAATGGCATTGTGTATTTTGCTCTCCCCCATCCCCCGGGCTTTCAGTTTGGAGGATTTACTAAGAATTTGTAAATCTTAAGCCTGGTAATCAGTTTTAAGAAGGAATAATCTTGGGCAAGACCCTTTTAACTGCATGAGTTTTGGTTTGCTGAGGGATTGAAATGTGATTTGTCTACTTGATACAAACCTGAGATGCATTTAAAAAGTGCAGTTTTATGTAAGGGAAACAGTAGAGAAATTTTTTTAAAAAGTGTAAAATGTAAAAAGTCTAAGATAACATACTTTCATAGAGTACAAGTGGAATGCCCTAACTTTCATTTTGTGTCTTTACGAAGGGACAGTATAGCTTGTCAGCCTATGAACACTTGCCTAAGAGGAGGGAAGCTTTTGTAGTCAGTATTTCATTTTATTTTATTTTCAATTTATTTTATTGAAGTCTAGTTGATTTACAATGTGTTAATTTCTGCTGTACAACAAAGTTACATTCACACATGTATACATTCTTTTTCATATTTTTTTCATTATGGTTTATCACAGGATATTGAATACAGTTCCCTGTGCTGTACAGTAGGACCTTGTTGTGTATCCATCCTATATATGCTAGCTTGCAACTGCTAATCCCAGCCTCCCACTCTCCCCCATCCCCCCGCAACCACAAGTCTGTTCTCTATGTCTGTGAGTATGTATTGTAGATAAGTTCACTGTGGTATTTTAGATTCCATATATAAGTGATACCATGTACTTTCTGTTTCTGGGTAGTCAGTATTTTAGAAGCATGATTCAAGCCTTTGGTTGTGGTGTGGAAGGGGACGTCATTTCAGGTGGAAAATGGTCTTATTTATCTTGAGTCAGTGTTACTTTACTATGTGTTTTAGAAGAAGATTTATTCTAGGGTTCTTACTGGTTGTCTTTTTTTATCAATGTTGCTTCAATTCTAGAGTCTGAGATCCGTCTCCTGAGATCTGAATGAATCTCTTATGTTTGAACTTTTTAGTAGAAGTGATCTTTGGAGAGTAACAATTCAGCTGTCACTGGCTTAGACAAAATACCTGAAGTGACAGGACACAGCGTCTGGTAGGTGGTAGACCGAGAGCTGTGAAATGTCCAGCGTTACTGGCTCCACCAGTGGCTAAATTAGTATTTTTTGACTCTGCCAGGCACTTACGTGATGGTGATGAGAATACTGCAGAGAGCTGTCTCCTGTCCGTCATTTTTCTTTTTTAGTTCATTTTTTAGATATGTCCATTTTTTTTGTTTTTTTTTGTTTTGTTTTTTTAATGTCCATTTTTTAAAGTAAACTTTCTTCCTTTTCAAAACTTCTTGCTTTGCAGAATTGACTTTTGCTTTATCTATTGATGAATTGGATCTTTCCAATCATCACAGCAAAGCATTGCAGCATTCATACTAAGCAGGGGACAGGCCATTCCAAGTAAAAGATCTAAAATGAAAACAGTTTTTCTTTTGAGGTAATTGTAGATTGACTAGCTGTTGTGAAAAATAGCAGAGAACCTTTAACTGGTTTCCCCTGATGGTAACATCTAGCGAAACTAAATACACTGTTACAGCCACGAGTCAATATCGATACAGTCAGCCCATTTATTCCTATTTCCCCAGTTTTTACTTGTGCTCATCTGTGTGTGTATTTAGTTCTATGCAAATTAATAATAGTCGTTTTAGAGTTACAGAAAAGTTACCAAAAATAATACAGAGGGACTTCCCTGGTGGCGCAGTGGATAAGACTCTGTGCTCCCAATGCAGGGGGCCTGGGTTCAATCCCTGGTCAGGGAACTAGATCCCCCATGCATGCCGCAACTGAGATTTCGCATGCCACAACTAAGCAGCCTGCTGCTGCAACTAAAACCCTGCGCCAAATAAATTAAAAAAAAAAAAAAATACAGAGAGGTCCTGTATCAACCCCCCATCTCCTCGATTGTTAACTTTTTACTTTTCTCTGGTATGTTTTGTTACAACTAATGGCCAAGCTTGATACATTATTATTAACTAAAGGTCATACTTTATTCAGATTTGATTAGTTTTTCCCTGATCTGTCCCAGAACCCTCTCTGGGATCCCACCTGAGATTTAGTCTGAGTCTCAGGCTCCTGTGCGTTGTGACAGTTTCTCAGACTTGCCTTGTTTTTGATGCCCTTAGCGGTTTTGAGGAGTGTTTGAGGAGTACTGCTCAGGTATTTTGTAGGATGTCCCTCAATTTGGGTTTGTCTGATGTGTCCCTCGTGGTTCACGGCTGTGGTTCCAGGTTTGAAGAGGAAGCCCAAGCCTTTATTTATTAAGGTCTGCACTTGGTGTGGCAGGTGCAGGTGAGAAGCATCTACCACCGCGAGCTTCACAGAATATCTCACGCCCTCGACCCCGTGCTTCACCTGCTCAGCGCTCTCCCAGCCTTTCGTCCCTGGGTGGGGTCCCCTCGTGGCTGTACCGATGTGTCTCGGTCGCCTCACCCCTGGTCCGCACACGGCATCTGCTGAAGAGCTTGGGGCTTTGCCGGGATCATTTCCCGGGTCTGGATTTGCTGGTTGCAGGCTTGGGGCACGAATTCATTTTTCGCTCTATTTCCTGCAAATTGGCAGCTGATTCAGAGGCTGCATCAGACCTGAGTTGAGCCCTCGGGCGAGATCTGAAGTAGTGCTGTGTCTTTCCTGAGGGACTTGCTGCCTTGAGTGCCCAGACCTGAGGAGGCAGGCGTCAAGCAGATGTTGGGAAGCTGAGGTTTCCAGAGACGGAGGTGACCGGCCTCACAGACGCCTGTTCTTGCCTCATCTTAACCCGGCAGCACCTGTAGCGGAGGGTGTGTCCGTCACTTTCATCACCTGTCAGCAGTTCTGGGGAGGAAAGCGGGAGCAACAGGTTAAATGAGGTTCTAGGAGAATCCGACGGCTTCTTGTAGGTGCTTGTAATGGACAGTTGGGAGGTGATCGGAAATTTAAATTAAGAACAGCAGCTGAGGTGGTCGGTCCGGGCGGGGCGGGGTTGCTTCTGCCAGGTGTGCGCCCTTCGACCTTGGGCGGCGCCACGTCTCTTGGGCTCACTAGTTTTTCATTTATGATAATCCTACTTTGTATTTACATAGCATTTTGCGTTTTATAAAGCAGCTCTCACGTAGTTTTGTTTTGGAACTCACAGTGCACTTCAGGTGGACTTGGCAGTTAAGTCTCCTGACCTGCACAAGGTCACTGATTAAATGCCAGGTCTGGGCCTTGAAATTAGGTCAGTCTGACTCTGAAGTTCGTGCTCCAGCTAAATTATTTGGGCATGTTTTCCAGCGCGACCGAGTAATTCTCCAGTCTCAGCTGACACCAGCTGGGCGTCACACAAATCTGACTGTCTGACTCGTCGACCTGGAGTTGGCGGCCAATCCTGTAGGTTGAGGGCTCAGTCCCACAGGATGCGCCCACTTCAGACACCAGTCATAAGGCTGTGCTCCCCTCCTCGGGCTCACAAGGCTCAGGGAAACATTTACGTACGTTTACCCATTTATTATAAAGGTTATTATGAAGAATACAGGTGAGCAGCTAGATGAAGAGATCCGTAGGCTGAGGTCTGGGGGGTGCTGAGCAAAGGAGCTTCTGTCCCAGTGAAGTTGGGGTGCATCACCCCCCCAGCACAGTGATGCATTCACCTGCCCAGAAGCTCTCTGAACCATCATTTAGGGTTTTTATGGAGGCTTCATTATATAGTCACGATTAATGGTGGTGCAGTGGTTAAGAATTCACTTGCCAATGCAGGAGACACGGGTTCAAGCCCTGGTCCGAGAAGATCCCATGTGCCGCAGAGCAGCTAAGCCCGTGCGCCACAATTACTGAGCCTGCACTCTAGAGCCCGCAAGCTACGAGTACTGAGCCCGTGTGCCGCGACTACTGAAACCTGCGTGCCTAGAGCCCGTGCTCCGCAACAAGAGAAGCCACCGCAATGAGAAGCCCGCGCACCGCAATGAAGAGTAGCCCCTGCTCACCGCAACTAGAGAAAGCCCGCGCGCAGCAGCGAAGACCCAATGCAGCCAAAATAAATAAATAATTAATTAATTTAAAGAATAGGCAGTGATTAAATCGTTACACAGGTGTGATTGATTAAATCATAGGTTGTCGATGGAGGTTGGGGGAATGGAGCTAACGTCAAAAATGAAAAGATAATGTGAAAAAGAAATTCATATTAGTTTATAGGTATAGCAATTCTGTATTGGTAACAAAGAAGTAGCAGTGTGATTGCTTTATGGTAGTTGAGTGTAATCAAATTAATACAGTAGCCTAGCCGGTACACTAATGATCGAATCATTGTAAAATGTTTATGGTACACAGCATTGCAGTCATGTTCATAATACAGTATTGGAAACATTGTTAAATTAAAAAGTTACCCGTGATGATAGACTGATATGCAGTATCTCCGATTATGAGGAGAGGGGGAGCAAGGGGCGCATGCTGTATGGTAATTCTTTGAAAGCAAAGTTATAAAACAGTAAGAAATGGATACTTTATTTTATATTAAACATCCCTTACCTTATGCCTATGTGAGGATAGGCTATCCACTTCGCTACAAGTCTTGCATATAACGTTCTACACACATATTTTTTGTATATTTATTGAAAATCCACATGTAAGTGGACCCGTGCAGTTGAAGCTTGTGTTGTTCAAGGGTCAGCTGTATATTTATCTGGATTCATCAGTTTTTCCTTTTGGGGCTGTTAAGTTTGGTTAAGGCCGTGTTGGCCCGAGTTCTCTGTTGCAAAACATAACCTTTTCTCGTTTAATTAACAAAAGTAATATCTGGGGTGATACTTTGAAAATATCCAACACCCCAGTATACATACATATATGCATATGTATACACACGTGAATACTTTGATGTATTTTTTTCCTTTATTGAGGTGAAATTCACACAAAAATTAACCACTTTAAACTACCCAGTGAGTTCCCAGTGTTGTACGGTCACCAGCTGCCTCTGTGAAGCTTCAAACCGTTTCATCGGCTCCCCACTCTCCCTCCAGCCCCTGGCAACCTCTGATCTCTGTTCTCTCTCTAGATTTGCCTCTTCTGGACATTTCATATAAACGGAATTACACAGTATGTGACTTCTGGTGTCTGACTTTTCTCACTTAGCGTGTTGTGAAGGTTCATCCATGTTGTAGCGTGAATTAGTACTTTGTTTTTTTTTTATGGCTGGGTAGTACTCCGTTGTGTGGATACACCATATTTTGTGTATCCATTGATCCACTAACGGAGATTTGGGCTGTTTCCACCTTTTAACTATTGTGAATGACCCAGTATTTTTTCACCCCCGTTTTTTTTGGCCTGAATCAGTTATTACTATGATGATTATAAAATGAAGGCTTTGTAGTCTTGTCTTTTCTACTGCGGTAGGTGGATTCCTCCCATGAAGAAGACTGCGCAGCGTGTGTGTACAGTGTCAGTTTCAGAGTGGACTTGGGGGATTCTTTTTTTGTACAGTGTATAACCCATTCTTTCCGTTACTCATTTTTGTGCTCAGATAGGGCCAGAATTGCCCAGCGGGAATTCCCAAGCTGTCTCCCCTCCCTCCTCATGCCCATCATGCTGGAGTCACTGGCTTGTGGGAGCTGCCGCTCATGGAAGCACCAGCTAAGCCGAGCGTTTCCGCCTGGGGCAGGTGGCGCGTCCTTGGTGTTTATGGAAAATAGGTTTGTGCTTGGGACTGCCTGTCAGTGGAGCCCTAATTATAAAATCTGATTCAGGGCCTTAAAATGAGTCCTGAGCATGGGCTTTATTTATGTGAAAAAGGTTTAGTCAAATTGTGTGTGTGTTTATATCTGGGGCTTTCTTTTCCCTGATCTGTTTCAGGATGTGACCAATTTCTTTGTTTCTGGTTGTAGCCCATCTGCCTCTGTTTAATTTCTGTAGTTCTTTTTTTGTGCAGCTAAGATTCTTGAAGCCTTTTTTCTTTAGGCAGATTTTTCTTTTGTGAAGTTCTGCAACAGAACAGGTGATACAGATATGCATTTAAAATTCAGGGGTTAATTTGGATCTGTTTTTAAAGCTTTTGTGTGTTTTAAGGGGAAAAAATGATGTGTTAAAATTATATACTTATCTTGATATGTCTATATTTTCAGGATAATGCTAGTCTTGAATTCTTTCTCGAATTATATAAACAGAATTGGATTTCTTGTTAAGTTCATAGAGGAATTTTAATAAAATCATGATCACACATTTAATATATCCTGAGTGATAAAAATAAGGAATACCTCTTAATCTTTTCTTTACATCTGTAGCTGTAGTGAGCAGTAAAGAGATTCCAGGAATCTGTTCCTAACAGTATTTATATAAAAGAAAAATTTCAGGGGTACTGGGAAGCATCATTTGTTACACATCAAGTAACTATTATGTAATTTAAAAATTTCCCTGTGTTAATAAAAAATAAAAATTTCCTTGTGTTACTGAGAACAATTAGAGTTAGTTAATTCCTTAGATTGGTCATTGGAAGAATAAATAGATGATACAACTGCTGTTTCTAGTATTGCAGCGTTTTAGACAGGTCTTTCCAGTGACCCTCGCACTCCTGTGGAATTGTCCCAGAGCTGGGGTTCCTGCTGGGAGGGGGCAGGCGCCCCCTGCGACCCAGGGTGGAGACCAGGGATGTCGCTGGACATCCTGCCATCCACAGGAACACCCTGCGCCACCCGGGCGCGCACACGGGTCCCCTGTGCTGAGGCCTGCGTGGGGGCTTGACCATACAGGGTTTGCAGAGCTAACCTCTTCCTGGTGTCAAAAAAAGGTAAGTAACTAGCCATTGAGAGCGACTCTTTTTTTAAAAAAATTATTTATTTAATTAATTATTTTTGGCTGCGTTGGGTCTTTGTTGCTGCGCGTGGGCTTTCTCTGGTTGCGGCAAGCGGGGGCTACTCTTCGTTTTGGTGCGCGGACTTCTCATGGCGGCGGCTTCTCTTGTTGCGGAGCACGGGCTCTAGGCACGCGGGCTTCAGTAGTTGTAGCACGTGGGCTCAGTAGTTGTGGCTCACGGGCTCTAGAGCGCAGGCTGAGTAGTTGTGGTGCACGGGCTTAGCTGCTCCGCAGCAGGTGGGATCTTCCCGGCCCAGGGCTCGAACCCGTTTCCCCTGCATTGGCAGGCGGATGCTTAACCACTGTGCCATTAGGGAAGTCCCGAGAGCGACTCTTAGTCAAGAAGAAACACGGTGGTAATGATCAGAGTTGCATCTGGGTCCAGAGATAAACTGTACGTGGAGGTGAAAGATCAGCCTGGGCTTGAGGTTTTCGTGAGGCTGTGCTTCAGGACGGGGCCTGTTGGCCTGTGGCTGCTGGTGAGGATTTGCGTTTCTCAAGCTGAGCACCTGGCGTCGAGGAGCTCTGTGGTCCGGCCGCCCTGTGTGCCGGCCGCCGGCTGCTCTGCTCTGTCCTCGGAGCCGCGCTCCAGCCTCGGGGCTCTCGTCCTGGGGGAGCACCGCACACCCTCCCCCAACTCCCCTGCACCGCTTCCTGCTCTTCTGGAGGCTGGAGGGGTTACCGAGCCTCTGTGCAGCTTTCCCTGGTGGAAGCGCTGTGGCTCGAGTTCTGTGTGAAGAGAGGTCTGTGACTAGGGCTCAGGCCGTGCCCGCCACGCTTCGTCGAGGGTGGGCGGTCAGCCTGGCCCTGGGCGGCTCCTGCCTTGGTCTCGTGTGTGCGGGGTGAGGCTTGGAAGGGCCGCTTCTGGGCTCAGTGGGGGAGCGTGGCCTGTGGGGTCAGGAGGTCCCAGTCCACGGGCCGGCTGTGCGGCCACCAGCAGACGCACGTCAGAAGGGCTCGCGGCCTTCCTCGTGGCTGGCGCTGAGGATCAAACGGCATAATCGCTCCAGTACCCGGCGCCAGTGTCTGTGTCACGTTTGTGCTGCTGTCCTTTGTTTTCTGGGCCTTTTCTGTTTTGACCTTACCTCCGAGGCCCTGTTCATCTTCCACGTCCCTTCACCCCCAGCTCCCTGCACCCCCATCAGAGCAAGAGGGTTATGTCGTGTGGTGTCATCGCAGAGGCTGGGAGTTCAAGTTGGTGACCTGCAGGGGTTCACAGTTGGCACTGGTGTAATTGTCATGCCGGCGTTTCCTGGGCGGTTTGGGGGGACGAGAATTGTTTACCGTGGTGCTTATAATCGCTGAGTTTAAAACTTTAGGTTTCTGTGGTCTGGTTCTCGGACACAAACCGTTCTTTTTCTTGTTTCTGTGTATTGCTTTGATTCATATTCATCTGGATTGATTGATTATAGGTTTGCTGTGGGCTTGGAACCTGGAATATCAAACTGGAAGTGAAGTGCAGGTTAAAGGTGACCTGGGGCTGGGGGCCCCATTGGATGCGGAAGGACCTTGACTGCTCCCGGAGCTCCAGGCGCTTTGTCTGAGTGGCTTTGAGTTGGAGAAGGGGCCGAGGTCTGTTACACGGAGCCACTTCTGAGCTAAATGGCCTTCGTGCCTTTTGGGGGGCAACTGACAGGATTAACGAAATGACCTTTTAGGCAGTGAGACCTTGAGAGGAAATCCGGGCTTCCCCTTCCTCCCGAGCTGTGCCCGTTGGGATCACCTTGCCCTGGTGTTTCCGAGAACCCCTGGTTTCTAACTCTCTCTTGTGAATTTCAGGCGAAGTCGTGCGTGTGTCACGTGTGCGGTGTCCACCTGAACCGGCTGCACTCCTGCCTCCACTGCGTCTTCTTCGGCTGTTTCACGAAGAAGCACATTCACGAGCACGCCAAGTCGAAAAGGCACAACCTGGGTAAGACCCCACGACGCCTCCTGGGCTTTGGGGTCACCTCCCCGACTCGCGCTCTGTGGATTTGACCTTCCACTCTCTCGGGAGTCCACCTTTGTCTGCAGTAGCTTGTGCTCTCCTCGTGGAACTCCAGGGGGAGAGGAAAGAGAGAAACTGAACCCACGAGGGGCACGTGCCCAGCGCGCCTGAGGTCACATAAAGCCGTGTAACCCTGAGCGATGGCTTTCTTTAACAGAGCATCAGAGACTCATCTTTCTCTCTGAAAAGCACGGTTAGGTACTAGATCGGGCAAAGATTTGCACAGGTCTTAAATGCAGCTTTAGGTTATTGGTGTCAGCGTGGGGTTGGGGGTACTGGGTGAAGTTAGTGATTTCTGTCACAGGTTTGCAGTGTTGTCAGTGTCTGCAGAGAGGCTGGCGTTGAGGTGAGCTCACGTTTCATATTCAGACAGTAGTGCCTTCCAGAGGTGACGTGAAGCTAAGTTTTGCTCTTGGCTTGATTTTCTGACTGTTGTCACTAAATGTTTCCCTCGTTGAGAATTGTGTTTTCTGTCAGACGTTGCTGAGGTTGTTAGGATATCTGTAACAAAATCACTTTCAGAAGGTCCAGACCACAGACCCTTTTCTAGAACATAACTTGGTGTGACCTAGCCTTCCAGTGAAAGATATTCTCAGGCCTTTTAAGTAGTAGGAATGGGCTCGTCCAAACTCGGTCATCTCCGGAGGTCGTGCCTCATTTCATTTGCAGCTGAGGACTTGCAGCCAGTGCTGGGGGTCCGCCTGTCACCAGGAGCTAAGTGGCCTTTTTGGAAGGAGAGCTGGAGGCCCTGGTGGTGCTTCACAGGCTGTGGGTGGGCGGCCGCCCGGGAGGGCGGGGGTCAGCAATCCCGTCTCTCCCCGAGGGACCAGAGGGAAGGTCTGATGGGGCAGGACGGGTGTGGTGGGGTTCTGTGGTGTTGAGTTAATGTAGATCTTTGTGCTTAATACCATGTGATGCTCGGACCAGACCTGCTTAGGCTCCTGTCACACCTGGGCTGTGATTCTGTGTGGTTAAAAGGGTTATGGAAGATTGGAAGCACCTTTGCACTGGAAAGGGCTGAGAATCTTATTGTTACCTAGCATCACCTACAAAAGTCACTCGAGAAATTTGTGTGTTTATTAATTTTATCAGCCTGATTGATAAACTCTGTCTCTACTTTGGCCAGAATGAATAAGTTTTAGAAGGTTTTCTTCAAGAGACAAAACCACAAAATGGGAGCAAGACCCAGCTCTTTGCTGTGTTAGAGCCCAGGAGTTGATTGCAGGTTGTGTGTGTGAGCGTGTGTGTGCGTGTGTGCATGTGGGTGTGTGTTAACAGAGCTAAAGCTTAGCTTTCTGTGTCCGGATGGCGGGGGAGGGCGCGGGAGAGGAGCCCCAGCAGGGAAGCTGCTCACCCGCCCCCGGCCCTGCATCTCGAGCGGCTCCCCGTTACCCCTAGAGCCCCTTCAGAGCGGCGGCTTGATGTTTGAGGGCCGAGGAGCCGTGACTCCTGGGCTGAGTCCTGCCTCTGGGAGCCCCACAGAGTAACACTGGGGCCTGCCGTGGACTCTTAGGATTTGTCCCAGGGCTTGCGGCTTCGAAGCGGAGGCGCACGGGAGGCCCGCGGGGAGTCTTGTCTGAGTATCTGCTTTTTTGCGAGTGTTCAATTAAAACCAGGACGTCGGTAGCTATGGGGTCTTTGCTGGCGGCCTGTGGGAGGACAAAGCTTCTGCTCCTCGGTCCGACCTGCCCTGCGACCCTGCCTGGTGTAACGTGGCAGAAGTGGCCCCCAGGAGGAAGGACCCGTCCTGACCCGCTGCTGGCAGGTTTGCTGTGCAGGATGGTGTTGGGGTCCAGGTCACTGAGTAGGATTTGGTTTCGTGCTTCTTAGTTTCGTACAGGTTTTTGTTTGATATCCAGTCACAGGGGCCCGTGGATGTTGCCTGCGTGAGCCACAGAGGCTGTGAAAGGAGTGCTTTTAGCTTTGTGTCTGCCTCTAGGAAGAGCTATTTCAGTTTTCCCAGAGGGTGTGAGTATGTATGTGGGCACGAGAGGGGGTATCGGCTCCCCTCTGAGTGGGTGACACTTCCCTCCGTCTCAAGATCCTCCTGTGGCTGGAGGGAAGGGGACACACGCCTGCCTGGTGCCTGTCGGCTGGCGGTTCCCGGGTGAGTGAGCTGACGGCCTCCTCTCTTACTGGGAGGGTCTCGCCCGCATCCAGGCAGCTGGCCCTCTGTTTCCGTGGGTTCTGCACCTGCAGATCCAGCCGACCTCGGATCGAAAAGCAAATTCCAGAAAGTTCCAAAAAGCAAAACTTGAATTTGTCTGGTCCAGGCAGCTAGTTACATGGCATTCATGTTGTATTAGGTATTAGAAGCAACCTGGAGGTGATTTAAAGTGTGTAGGAGGATGTAGGTTATATGCAGATACCGCACCATTTTCTACAAGGGGCTTGAGTATCCTTGGATCCTGGTGTCCGCGGGGGTCCTGGAACCAACCCCCCCTTGGGTACCGCGGGACCACTGACTGTCTCCTCAGCCTTTTGTCCTGATGCAGTCAAGGTTTTGTCCTTGGTTATCTTGGCTGTGAAATAATTTTCTGGAGGAACTACCTTGACTGTAGGTGTTGCATTGGGTTTTTGAGTTCCATATTGAGATGAAATTCAGAGAACACACAGTTAACCATTTCAGCCAGTACAGTTCAGTGCGTTTAGTCACTTGCCCTGTGGTGTGTGCAAACACCATCTCTCTTTATTTTCAATACTTTTTCGTCTCCTCGAAGAATACGTGTCTCTGTTACCTAATCCTCCCCGGGCCCTGGCATCCGCTGATCTGCCTTCAGTTGTGGATTTGCCTGTCCTGAATATTTCATATAAAAGGAATCATATAACACACGGCCTTTTGTGTCTGTTTCTATCTCTTGGCAGGTTTTCAAGGTTCATGAAGTGTCAGTTCATTTCTTTGTGGTTGAATAGCATTCCTTTGTGTTGATATTCCAGAGTTTGTTTATCCAGTCATCCACTGATAGACACTTGGGTTCTCACCTTTGGCTTTTATGAATAATGCTGCTATAAACATGCATGTGTGAGTTTCTTTGTGGACATATGTTTTCATTTCTTTTGGATACCAGCAGACCTTGGAGATACCGTGGGTTCAGTTCCAGACCACCTCAATAACGCAGATACCTCAATAAAGCGAGGCACACAAATTTTTTGGTTTCCCACTGAATATAAAAGTAATGTTTACACTACACCGTAGTTTAAGTGTGCAATAACAGCCTTTCTCTTTGGTTGTTCATGCTTTTTTGGTGTCAGACTAAGAATCCATTGCCAAACCTGAGGTCGTGACACTTACCCGTTTGTGTCTGAGTTTTTATACTTTCAGCTGTGATTTAGGTCGCTGGCCATGTGGAGTTAAGTTTTGTGTGGGGCTGGGGTGAGGCAAGCCTCCTCCTCTTTTCATCCCGGGTTCCCAGCGCCCGCTGTCGGCCCCCGCCCCTCCTGGTGGTCCCAGCCCCACGCAGCGGGTGGGAAGCAGGCTCGTCTAGGGACATGAGGCCTCCCTCTGCCCTCACCGTGCGCCTGGCCTGTTTCTCACTGAACCCCGCTGCTTCCCTGAAAGTGTCCCTCGTCCCCACCGTAAGCCTGCCTCTGCCAGCTCGCTCTGGTCCCCGGCGCAGGAGTGACACTGCTCAGGAGCAGGCAGAACCCAGGGCAGCTGGCACCGGTCTCCAAAGCAGCCTCGACGTGGACTTGCAAAGACTTTGTCGGAATTTTGTAGGTTTTTAGGGAGGGGCAGGGGTAGGCCTGGGATTCTCTGAAATTGCTGCTTTGAGTTTTGATAGATCTGCTTTCGATCCACCAGAGTATCACTGACCTGTGTCTTTGTACCTTAAGACATGAAATATGGGGGCTTCCCTGGTGGTGCAGTGGTTAAGAATCCGCCTGCCAATGCAGGGGACAGGGGTTTGAGCCCTGGTCCGGGAAGATCCCACATGCCGCAGAGCAACTAAGCCCGTGCACCACAACTACTGAGCCTGTGCTCTAGAGCCCGTGGGCCACAACTACTGAGCCCGCGTGCTGCAACTAATGAAGCCCACGCGTGTAGAGCCCGTGCTCTGCAACAAGAGAAGCCGCCGCAGTGAGAAGCCTGTGCACCGAAACGAAGAGTAGCCCCCACTCACCACAACTAGAGAAAGCCTGCGCACAGCAACAAAGACCCAACACAGCCCAAGTAAATAACAAGACATGAAACATGATAAAAGCTGTGACTTGTTAAGACGTTACCGTTTACCAGGAGGTGTGTGCCGCTTAGTTGTTTGTATGAACTTAGTGACCATGCAGACCTGTGTCAGTGCTGTTGCTGCCCCTGTTACACCACAGGGGACGTGGGTGAGCTCAGAGGTGCGCAGCCGGCCGGTGGCAGGACCGGGTTTGTGCTCCGAGCTGCGTCCTGTCGCCTGGCAGACGTCTGCTCTCGCTTGGTGAGTCTGAGTCAAGGAGATTCTCTGTTCTTTTTGGAATTTTATTTTATTTATTTATTTTTTATATAGCAGGTTCTTACTAGTTATCTATTTTGTACAATACTAGTGTATATACGTCAATCCCAATCTCCCAGTTCATCCCCCCACCCCCTGCCACTTTCCCCCCTTGGTGTCCATATGTTTGTTCTCTACATCTGTATCTCTATTTCTGCCTTGCAGACTGGTTCATCTGAACCGTTTTTCTAAAGTCCACACATATACGTGTTAATATACAGTACCTGTTTTTCTCTTTCAGACTTCACTCTGTATGACAGTCTCTGGGTCCACCCATGTCTCTACAAATGACCCAATCTTGTTCCTTTTTATGGCTGAGTAATATTCCATTGTATATGTGTACCACATCTTCTTTATCCGTTTGTCTGTTGATGGGTATTTAGGTTGCTTCCATGTCCTGGCTGTTGTAAATAGTGCTGCAGTGAACATTGGGGTGCATGTGTCCATAGTTCATCCTTCTTTTTTTTTTTTTTTTAAATAAATTTATTTATTTATTTTTGGCTGCGTTGGGTCTTCGTTGCTGCATGCCAGTTTTCTCTAGTTGTGGCAAGTGGGGGCTACTCTTCGTTGTGGTATGCAGGCTTCTCATTTCCCATTGCGGTGGCTTTTCTTGTTGCGGAGCACGGACTCCAGGCGTGAGGGCTTCAGTAGTTGTGGCACGTGGGCTCAGTAGTTGTGGCTCGCGGGCTTCAGTAGTTGTGGCTCTAGGGCTCTAGAGCGCAGGCTCAGTAGTTGCGGCGCATGGGCTTAGCTGCTCCGTGGCATGTGGGATCTTCCCGGACCAGGGCTCGAACCTGTGTCCCCTGCATTGGCAGGAGGATTCTTCACCACTGCGCCACCAGGGAAGTCCCCTAGTTCAACCATTTTGAACTATGGTTTTTTCTGGGTATATGCACAGTAGTGGGATTGCTGGGTCATGTGGTAATTCTATTTTTAGTTTTTTAAAGAACCTCCATACTGTTCTCCATAGTGGCTGTATCAGTTTACATTCCCACCAACAGTGCAAGAGGGTTCCCTTTTCTCCACACCCTCTCCAACATTTGTTGTTTGTAGATTTTCTGATGATGCCCGTTCTAACCGGTGTGAGGTGGTACCTCATTGTAGTTTTGATTTGCATTTCTCTAATAATTAGTGATGTTGAGCAGCTTTTCACGTGCCTCTTGGGCATCTGTATGTCTTCTTTGGAGAAATGTCCATTTAGGTCTTCTGCCCATTTTTGGATTGGGTTGTTTGTTTCTTTAATACTGAGCTGCATGAGCTGCTTGTGTATTTTGGAGGTGAATCCTTTGTCCGTTGATGCGTTTGCAAACATTTTCTCCTGTTCTGAGGGTAAAGGGAATTCTTTTTAATTGTTGAATTGAGCGAGTTCCTTCCAGGTGCTTTGAGGACTTTTCTCTTGTTTATCTTCGTGAGGAAGTAACTAAGGGCTGGGTTTCATGCCTGTTTTCGTGGAGGATGCAGTTTAGAAAGCGCAGGATCCGCTCACCGGGAGCTCTGGGCACGCCCTCCAGGCTGTCTGCTTGGGGCTGTGCTGCCCATCTGGGCGCCACGAGTCCTTGTGGGCTGATGCGAATGCGAGTTTCCCTTGTTTCAGAGGATAGGCGGAGGGTCCTGGTACCTGGGGGCCGGGTCCTTCGTAAAGTATGGTCGTGGCACCTCTTTCTCCCTCAGGTTCCTCAGCCCTTGGCCGGAGCTTCCAAAAAAAATTCACATGCCTCATCTGCTTAGGATACACCATCTGAAGTGGGGGGACAACCTTTTGTAGTAATGGGATTCTCTGCTTTGAGAAATGGTGCAGTGAAATGCCTAAGAAACTTGTATGTTTAATTTGTGTCCTGAAGCATTACCTTTCGATTTGTAATTAAATTTTGTCTCTTCCCTCTTTTCTCTTTTCAGCCATAGAGCTTATGTATGGAGGTATCTACTGCTTTTTGTGTCAGGACTACATTTATGACAAAGACATAGAAATCATTGCCAAAGAGGAACAGCGGAAAGCTTGGAAAATGCAAGGTTTGGTTTTCCTGAGATCTGCATGCCTGCTTGTGTCTCAGCCCTGCGTTCCCTGCCCCCTTGTCTGTCAGGGCGTGGTTGAGGCGGGGAGGGAGGTGGGGGGGGGTCTGTTGAGGGGGAGGAGCCCTTACACCTGCCTGCTCCCTCCTGCAGGCTCACGGGGGGCCAGGGGAGGCAGGTGCGGTGCCCACAGCTTCCTGGGTCCGTCCCCCTGCCCGGGTGCCCACAGGCCTGCGGCTGCTCTGAGGGCTCAGCCGGGCTTGAGAGAGATGCCCCCAACCTACGCTCTCCGGTCGCCGGGCGTTTTTACAGACACGGGGCTGAACCAGACAGTGTCCGCAGGGCCCTGGCCCGTCTGGTGGACAAGGGGTTTTGTGCTCCCACGTCCCTGGTAGCTGCCCAGAAAGCATCTCCTCAGTAACTGTAGGATGTGTATGCTGATTCCTTCCAGGAGGGTAGACTACTTTCTCATTAAATTACTGTTGAATCTCTTTTAAAACTCTTAACTGGAAAAAAAAACCAAAAACCTCTTAACTGGTTAGGTTATGCTACATCTGTGTCAACACAGAATTAAACTTTCCAGATGAAAAATACAGTAATCTACCACTGAAGCAGCTTAGTTCAGGAGCGTGCTCTCCTTCCCGTGCGGTGCCTTTGTAGCCGTAAAGGGAGGACTCCAGGCTCTCCTTCCTGTGTAGGAACAACCCAGCTCTTCCCTGATGAGTGTCTCTCTCCCGTGAGTCTCCTTTACTTGCACAAAACCCTTCAAACCTGGCACTTCTGGTCACCAGGTGTGTTTTGGGAGGGTCAGTTCCCCGCCGAGAAATTCCCTTATGGTGCCGGCTGGGTGTCCTGTGGATCAACTCAGTTCTGACACAGTCGGCCTGGAGATGTCAGGCCCCACGAGACCCCCCTCCCCAACTTCAGATGCCGGAGTCTCAAGTCCAGGTTCTCATCTGTGCTCCTGACCATCTGGCTGTAGATCGGAGGCTCCCAGGACGCCCCTGAGCTGGAGCATTTGCTAGAGCAGCTCACAGAACTCAGAGAGACACTTAGGTTCACCAGTTAATTAAAGGATGTGACAGAGGACACAGATGAGCAGCCACATGGAGAGAGAGAGGCACGGGGCAAGGCCGGGGAGGGTCCCCGTGGAGTTGGGGTGCATCACCCACTCGGTGTGGAATGTTCACCCACCTGGTTCGCTCCCCGAACGCCGTGCTACTGGGATGTTATGGGGGCTTCTTCCTGCAGGCCTGAGGGATCATTAACCCCGTTTCCAGCCCCCTCCCCTCTCTGGAGGCGTTGGGGCTGGCCGTGCAGGCGCTGCAAATTCCAAGCTTCCCAGGTCTTTCTGGTGACCGGTCCCCATCCAGGAGCCCGCCCAGAGTCGCCTCATCAGGACAAGAGGTTCCTCTAGTGCCCTTCCCGCTAAGGCGCCCTTATTACCAGGGCACGGGGCCCATGCGAGGGACGGGGCAGGGGCGGCACGTGTGTCCCACTGTCTGCGCGGTGGCCGTGGAGCCGTGCCGTCACTCCCGTCCCTTCGCTGGGACATAGTCAGCGGCACACGTGAACGTTACGCAGCTCTTTTCTTTTTTGTTCAGCTACCTGTTTTTGGTTTCCGTGATATTTTTTTCTTTTTTGTTCTCACTTCTAGCACACGGTCATGGGCCACAACAGTAATAGGTGTAGAAAGCCCCACTGGCCTGTGACCATCTCTCCACAGGGAACATACAACCCAGCATCTGGTTTACAATTTTTTGCCTTAATTGTGCTCCTTTATAAACGTGCCGTGTTAGAGGATGGAACACAAGCCAGGGCTGTCGGTCATCAGAGCCGATGAGCCCATCTTTTCTGGAGAAGAGTCTCTTTAGTCCACTTCCTGTTCTCTTCCACCTCCAAACTTTAGTAACGTTGCAGGTGAGGCTAAGGCTGAGGATGTTATTTCTTTGTGCAGAACAGTTAAACCACAGGGCCAAGAAATGCACGTCCCAGGAAAAAGTAGGATTCTTCTGAAATCATCCCGCAGTTCCCTCTGTCAGCAGGCTCGTGCGTCTTTCAGAGTGTGTTGAGCTCTAGGTGCGTGGAGCCAGTGCCTCTGAGGAGTAGGCCGTGCACTGCGGTGCAGGTGGCCCTGCTGCCGTCCTTGGTTTAAGTCTCTGGTGGGTACGGCCGTCCCTTCATCCCCAGCGCCACCCAGCGCTCCCTGTGGGCACTGGTGCCGTGGCCCCTCTGCTCAGGGAGGGATTAAGGCTGAGGAGACGCCGGTGCTGGGGCAGCTGTCACCCAAGGTCCCGGTCTCCTCTCCTCCTCTGGGAATGTGGTTTATTCACGGCACGCTCTCTGAAAGAAGCTCCTTCAGGTGTCTGGAAGAGGGTCTTAGAAGGACCCTACGTTGCCCGCCTTTGAAATACAACCTGATAAACACTGTGCTGCCACCACACTGGTTCGTAGACACACGATCAGAACGTAGCTAACGGCACCTTCCACCCACTTAGGCGTCGGGGAGAAGTTTTCAACGTGGGAGCCGACCAAACGGGAGCTCGAGCTGCTGAAACACAACCCCAAGCGACGGAAGATCACGTCCAACTGCACCATAGGTGGGCTGGCGCGGCCGGGTGGAGGCGCGTTCTCCGGCTTTGCCGCAGGAGGTGCAGCGAGGCTGTCAGCTTGTTGCAGAGGCCCCTCCCTGACCTGCCCTGTTGTTACTGGGAGCCTTCGGGCAGTGGGGGCTGGTGGGGGTGGGCTCGAGCACGCCTCTGACGTTTCCTACGGGCGGGCGGGGCACAGGCGTTAGAAGGAGGTTCCGTTCTGCATCCTCTTGCTTCTCGAGGGAGGGGCCCTGACAGCCCCACCCCGCGCTCTGCCTGCCAGGTCTCCGCGGCCTCATCAACCTGGGGAACACGTGCTTCATGAACTGCATCGTGCAGGCGCTGACGCACACGCCGCTGCTGCGCGACTTCTTCCTGTCTGACCGGCACCGCTGCGAGATGCAGAGCCCCGGCTCCTGCCTGGTCTGCGAGATGTCCTCCCTCTTCCAGGAGGTGCGCCTGGGCCGGGAGGGGGCCGGGCCGTCACGGGGCGGGCTCTGAACGTGCACAGACGTGCCGACTGCGGGATCGCACGTCCTTCCCGAGAGGGATCCTCGGGTGAGGGACTTGCGTCATCTGCAGAGGCTCGCGGCTGCCTCGCGGGTGCACGTGGCAGGTGCCGGCCCCTCCCCGTCACCTGCCGCTTTCCGGCTTTGTCCACAGGACGGGCGGCTCTCCTGTTGCCGGCCCTGCTGACTGTGTGTCACCAGAGGCCTCTGTCTCTGGGCCCCTGCCGTGGACATCAGGTTCTGTCCCGATGGGCTCGCAGGCGGGAACCCCCTTCTCAGAGTGGGACTGCAGCCCAGCCGCTCCCTCGGGTGCTGTGGGGAGCCAGGGGTTCTTCAGGTGTCGGCCCCGGGCCAGCAGACTCGGCCGGGTCTGGTTTTGTCAGCCTTTGATCACATCCTCTCGTTTCCCTGTTGGGCCCCGGCCGCCTGAGCCCGTCTGGCTGCGGAGCTGGAATGATTCACGGTCTGGCCCTTCTCAGAAGTTTCCCGACTCCTGGCCTGGCTTAGCCAGTCCCCACATGCCTACAGCCTAGCCTGACAGCGGCTCCTGGGGTCACAGGAGTGAGCAAGCTGAATGATATCGTTGGGCCAAAACGGGGACACGGGTGCCGTGGAGAACGGGCTTATGGGGGGGCCTCACTAGGGCACTGTTGGTGGTGAGTTCACCTCTGTCAGGTTGGTTTTTAGGTTCAGGTTTATGGGGGTACGCGTTTCACATGGCACAAGCCACCTTTTAGTGTATGTGTGTGTGTGTTTGACAAAAGTTTGTCGCCGTTCATCATTTTGGCTTATTTGTAGAGAACAGATGGTGGGAATGGAGAAAACTATGAGCAGACTCGAAAAGTCCACGTAAGAACACAGTTCACGTGGAAAGGAAAGGAAATGACTTGTTTGGGTTGCGCTCGCCAGGGAAGGCGCCGGGCGCCCGGCTGGCAGACGTGCACGTGGGCGTCTGTGCTCGAGGGAGGCACGTGCTCCTGACGAGGGTGCCTCTCCTTCTCTCCGAGCAGTTCTACTCGGGGCACCGGTCCCCCCACATCCCATACAAGCTGCTGCACCTGGTGTGGACGCACGCCCGGCACCTGGCGGGCTATGAGCAGCAGGACGCGCACGAGTTCCTCATCGCGGCCCTGGACGTCCTGCACCGGCACTGCAAAGGTGAGCGCTGCACAGGTGAGGCTGCACAGGTGAGGGCGGGGCTGCTTCTCGGCCTGTTACTGCACCTGCCAGACGGACGACAGGGAACTCTTCGCAGGGAGGAGCAAGGGGAAAAAACTGAAAGCGCGCGGCGCGTCCCTCCTGCGCCCCTGTGGAGACCTGGGCCCCCCGCTGCACCAGCCCTGCCCCTTGGGGTCCAGGGTCACAGGGCCGCCGTCTCTCGCCAGGTGACGATAACGGGAAGAAGGCCAGCAACCCTAACCACTGCAACTGCATCATAGACCAGATCTTCACGGGGGGGCTGCAGTCCGACGTCACCTGCCAAGTGTGCCAGTAAGTGCGGCCTCTGCAGCCCCGGTGCTGCTGGCCGAGCGTCGCGGGGCCTCGTCGCTGCGCTGCCCCCGGGCCATGGTGCTCACCTGTCCCCCCTGCTTGCTCCTAGCGGGGTCTCCACCACCATCGACCCCTTCTGGGACATCAGCCTGGACCTGCCCGGCTCTTCCACCCCCTTCTGGCCCCTGAGCCCCGGGAGTGAGGGCAGCGTGGTGAACGGAGAGAGCCACGCGTCGGGGACCACGACCCTCACGGACTGCCTGCGGAGGTGAGGCGTCCGCGCCTTGTGGGGAGGGGGCCCTTGCTCGTGGCTGCTCGGGGAAAGTCCTGGTAAAGCCAGGCCCCCCAGGGCCCCACGTGCCCGCATGAAAGCTGAGGGAAGACGGGATGGCCAGCAGATGGGCTGTTTCTGTCCCTGAGCGCCCCACACCCCGGGCAGAGGCTGGAGGTCCACGGCCTTTAGTGACTAACAGCCAGAGTCACACCCAGTAGGGCCGCCCTCCTGCTGTGGCTCGTGGCCTTTTCTGAAGGTGATGAAAACTTTTTTTTTTTTTTTTATATTTTATTTATTTATTTATTTATTTATGGCTGTGTTGGGTCCTCGTTTCTGTGTGAGGGCTTTCTCTAGTTGCGGCAAGCGGGGGCCACTCTTCATCGCGGTGCGCGGGCCCCTCACTATCGTGGCCTCTCTTGTTGCGGAGCACAGGCTCCAGATGCGCAGGCTCAGTAATTGTGGCTCACGGGCCCAGTCGCTCCGCGGCATGTGGGATCTTCCCAGACCAGGGCTCGAACCCGTGTCCCCTGCATTGGCAGGCAGATTCTCAACCACTGCGCCACCAGGGAAGCCCATGAAAACGTTTTTAATTAAACTTTTTATTTTGAGATAATTGTAGTTTTGCGTGCAGTCGTAAGATACAATCCAGAGAGATCCTGTGTACTCTTTCCCCAGTTTTCCCCCAGTGGCAACATCTTGTAAAATTATAGCACAATGTCACGGTCCGCAGGATCTCGACATCCCTGCAGTCAAGATGCAGGGCGCTTGCATCCCCGCAGGGTCCCTCACAACCACACGTCCTGCACCTCCCACCCCTGTTGCCTCCTTAACTCCTGACAGCCGCAAATCTGTTCTCCATTTCTAGAAATTCCGCATTTCAAGAGTGTCATGTCCGTGGAATCATACATCATGTAACCTTTCAGGATTGACTTTTTTCACTCATCCTAATTCTCTGGAGATTCATCCAGGTTGTGTGTATCACCAGTTGTTTCCTTTTTATTGCTTACTAGTATTCTGTGGTGTACCCGGCTTAAGCACTCATTCGCTGAAGGACATCTGCATTGCTTCCAGGGTTTTTTTTTGGCCTTTACAGATAAAGCTGCAGTAGCCACTCATGTACAATGTTTGTGTGAATGCTGGTTTTCACTTTTCAGGGACAAATTTGATTGCTGGGTCTTACGGTAGTTAGAAAATTATTTTGATTTCACCAGACCTTTATTTTCCAAAAAAGTTGAGGACAAATATTTTTTGAAGTGATAGAGAAGAGAAAGGAAGGAATAGCTTTTTCATTGTAAAGTTATAAACGTCCCTAATTGTATGTGTGTTTGTTTTTTGTTTTTAAAGTATTTGTTTATTTATTTATTTATGGCTGTGTTGGGTCTTCGTTTCTGTGCGAGGGCTTTCTCTAGTTGCGGCAAGCGGGGGCCACTCTTCATCGCAGTGCGCGGGCCTCTCACTGTCGCGGCCTCTCTAGTTGCGGAGCACAGGCTCCAGACGCACAGGCTCAGTAGTTGTGGCTCACGGGCCCAGTTGCTCCGCGGCATGTGGGATCTTCCCGAACCAGGGCTCGAACCCGTGTCCCCTGCATTGGCAGGCAGATTCCCAACCACTGCGCCACCAGGGAAACCCTGTGTGTTTTTAGAAAGGAAGTGAACCCCCTGCAAGTGATAAAATAACTTTTCTCTTTTTCCTCTCTTACCGCTCCCATCTTTTTTTCCTAAAAATACATGTTTTCATTGCGTTGCAGATTTACCAGACCAGAGCACTTAGGAAGCAGTGCCAAGATCAAGTGTAGCGGTTGCCATAGCTACCAGGAGTCCACAAAGCAGCTCACCATGAAGAAGCTGCCCATCGTGGCCTGTTTCCATCTCAAAGTGAGTTCCCTGAGCTCGGCCAGGGCCTGAGGGGGGGGTGGGTGTGCAGAGTCCATCTGTGCTTGTGGAGCAACAAGGGTGGTGCCTGTAAATAACTCTGCTTGTGTCTGTCTCCGGGAGGTTTGCCTGTGAATCAAAAACTAATTGCTTCATAATGAAAATAGGGTGAGTTACTCTGGGTGGGGGTGGTTAGGGATTTAGTGCTCCTCCCCTGCAAGTTCTTCTGTCCTCACCCCAAGTTTTCTGATTTTCTTTTACTTAAAAGCAAGGACCCTTAGCATTAAGGTCTAGTCTGGGGGTCAGCAGGGCTTTCCTGTGAAGGGCCAGTAGCAAATGTGAATCATGTGTATGATGTATTATGGAAGAATATGCAGCAGAGATGGTGTGTTTGCTGGTCTTGGGTATTTGCGATCTGATTTTACATGTAAATCATACAGTCTCTGTTGCTCATTCTTTTATTTCGTGACGCCTTAAAGATGTAAGACAAAAACCAAATCCCCAGCCCTGCCTGTTTCTCCCACCGGGCACCGCGCTAGGTCCACACCTGCTGTTGGGCCCATTGTTTCAGGGCTGGGCTGAGCCCTGTGGGTGACTCTGAGCTCTAGCTCTGGCCAAGGGCAGTTCAGAAAACGCAGGAAAGGCCCACTTAGGGAGCCACAGAGGCTGTGCTGTCGGAGGAGCCCTACAGCCTTCCCACCCCCACTTCTGCAGCGATTCGAACACTCGGCCAAACTTCGGCGCAAGATCACCACCTACGTGTCCTTCCCCCTGGAGCTGGACATGACCCCCTTCATGGCCTCCAGGTTCGTCCTCTGTGTCTGTGGTCGGGTGGGCATGGCACCAGGTCCCTGGTGAGGCCCCATTGGGCCCTGATGTCACTTCGTCCGTGACACCTCACTGTCCTGATCTCATCCCAGGACCGTCCCTGTGTGCGGGAGGCTGTCCTCCTACCAGCTGGTTGAGGGTAGCATTTCAGGCGTTTCAGCCACAGGCACTGAGATTGGATACAAATCAACACAGTGGTTTTGTGGTTGTAGATTTCATTTGTCTTGTTTTGGAGTCTTTGTATCAGGGACCGCTTGAAATTTACTCTTGCAAAATACCAGGAGGCTTCCTGGTAGGAGGGCTGCTGTAGTGAATAATAACCACAGGTGGGGTGGCTTAAAGCAACAGAGGCCTGAGTCCAGTGTTGGCGGGGCCCCGGAGGATCTGGGGAGGCTGCCTTCCTGCCTGGGGGTGGGCGGGGAGACGTGGGTCTGGGCCGGCTCTGAGCCCCGATCTCGGCAGTCCGCTTCCCAGCCTGGGCCTCGGTTTCCCCACCGTAACTCGGGGGTCATCTCTGCCTGAGATGGAGCTGTTGGGAGAAGCGGACCTGTGGAAGCCGCACCAGCGCGGCATCCAGTGTCGCGCGTCCCCGGTGCTCACGGTACCGTTTGAACCGCGGGTCGTTAGTGAATTGTTTTGATCGAGCCTGAGCTTGCGCTGTTGGTTACAGCAAGGAGAGCAGGATGAACGGACAGTACCAGCAGCCGGTGGACAGTCTCAGTAACGATAACAAGTGAGTGGCACCTTGTGCGCCTCCTGGCATCTCGAGCGTGGGTGGGGCCGGGGGCTTCGCGGGAGGCCCACCTGCGTCTCCCAGGAGATGCTGCGTGGGGGGGGGGGGCAGCGGCCGGGCTTGCTTGCCCTTGGCCGCTGCCCTGCTTCTTGTCGTGCTGCCACCGACCCTCTGTCGGCGGGGGGGGGGCCTCCCCCACCCGCGTCGCGGTGAGGCCCCCCTTTCCCGCGCCTCCTGGTGGCGGCGGCGGGGAGGGTGGAGCGGCGACAGCGCCCCCCGCGCGGGCCTGTGCCCCTCCCCCCGCGCTCCCGTCGCCTAGCAGCGTGTGCTCCTGGGCGGCTGCCCTGTGGGGACTGTGGTCCCTGGTGGGGCCGGGGTCGTGACCTCCGCCCCCCCCCACCCTCCCCAAACCAGGTACTCCTTGTTTGCGGTGGTCAACCACCAGGGGACCCTGGAGAGTGGCCACTACACCAGCTTCATCCGGCAGCACAAGGACCAGTGGTTCAAGTGTGACGACGCCATCATCACCAAGGCTAGCATTGCGGACGTGCTGGACAGCGAGGGGTGCGTCCCCGGCGCCGTGTCGCCCCTCTGTGCCCCGTTCGCTCCTTCCTGCTCGTCGCTGCCTCCCCCGGTCTTGAGGCCGTCCGCGGGGCTCCTGCCCCACACCAGCTGCCCTGAGCTCCAGCAGGCGTCTGGGCTTGGAGCTGCGAGCAGTGGGGCAGCCCTGAGAGGCTCTGCGGTGGCCGTGAGGAGGCCGGGCGGGGGGACTGGGGCTGGAACCCGGGGCCGGCGTCCTTCCGAGAGGGACCGTGTACAGGGGTGGGGGGCGGCCACAGCCAGGGCCCAGCAGGTGGACAGAGGCCGGGCTGCTCGTGGCCTGGGGGCCCTGCCACCTCCCTGCCGTCTCTTCTCTGCGGTGACAGGCTGAGCGCAGCTGTCCTGGTCAGGGCGGTTTTGCTCCGACCCCTCGGGAGGAGGAAGTAAGCGTGCTGTGTCCTCTCTCCTCCTCAGGTACCTGCTGTTCTATCACAAACAGTTCCTGGAGTACGAGTAGCCAGTACTTGTCGGCGCACCGGCAAGTCCCCCGAAGTCATCCGGGCGCCCGGGGTCGCGTGGTGTGGACACTTGGCAAGAGGTGGGCTGGGGGGGGCAGAGGAGACGTGCGCCGGAGTGTCTCCTGTGTCCCCCGCGAGCCGGGGCAGGCGCAGCCCCCGCGCCAGCCGTTCCACGCTGTGGCCCAGAAAGCAGGAGCTGGAGGAGACGCAGCCCTCGCGGGTCTTTCTCGTGGTGAGTCTGGTGTCCGTGTGCAGCGCGGACTCGGGCGTGAGCCCCGGAGGCTGCGGAGCTGCAGACCCCGTGGGGCCTCTGAGCGCGTCTGTCCTGCAGACGAGCAGCGCCATCCTGCACGTGGAAGCAAATCCCCGTTTCCTAGAAATAGGCGTTTGCGTATTGTCCCCCTTTCTCTTTTTTTCCACGATGGTGAATCTCACAAACGTAATGATGGTAACGTGAATGAATTACTGGGTTCAGGCTGAAGTTTAGATCGTTTTCCTTTTCTTCTGGAGAGTGGATCTTGCTTTTTCCTCGGTGCTGCTTTTGTTGCCCCCCGCCCGCCCCCCAGGCATCTTTGACCTGGTCGGAGCTGCCAGGCTCAGTGGAGGAGGATCAGGCTGCGCTGGGAACGGTCTCTGTCGTATTTAATCTTTTAGGAAGTGAAGCGTTGCCAGTGGTCTCACTGTTGCCCTCCCGTGTTTCCTTCCTGGCCACCTGTCCCGCGAACTCTCCTGGTCGCTGCTGGGCGGCGGGTGTGTCGGATGATGCGGGCGGCCTCCAGGGGGGCCGCATCCTGGCTCTGGGTGCCCCTGCCTTGCGTTCCGGCAGCCGCAGGACAGAAGGCTGGGACTGAGCTGGTGGGAGGGGCTGGTGGGGGCGGTGCGGCGTCCTTGCTCCTCGTGGGCTGTCTCGCACGCATCTGTCTGTTCACACCCGAACTTAGATTGTCCGTTTCTGAGAGATTCCAGCCCAGAGACGGGGGACGAGCCAGTGTCCCCTGAACCGCGAGGCTTTCTTTCCTGGAGAGAAACACGTTCACCTGCGGCAGGGTCAGCGGACTCTCCGCCAAGGGCCAGGTGGTACATGCTTCTGGCTTTGCGGGCCCTGTGGTCTCTGCTGCAGGTAACGTGGAAGAGCGTAGCTGTGTTCCAGTAGAACTTTACACGATCACGGAAAGTTGAAGTTCATATACTTTTCCCACGTCACAGAATTTTAACTTTATTCACTGTTTGAAAATGTGTGCCGGTTCTCAGCCGACAGACCGTGAACCAGTCCAGCTCATCGGCTGCTCGGGTCTGGGCGCGGCGCGGCTCCTGCTCCCTGTGGAAGATGCTGGGGTCCTGCAGCGGGGGCGTCGTACCCGGCAGAGTCCTCGGCGACGCCGCCCAGGCGCCTGCCCCGCGTGGCCCGTCCGCCATGGCTGCTCTGAGGGCCCTGGGCCTCCGTGCGGAGCGGGGAACAGAGTAGATGTATTGGCCGCGGGGTTTCTGGCGGGTCACCTGTGGTCTGGTCAGCCCTGCACCCCTCCCCTGCCCCCCACTCATGTCCAGGGCTCCGCTGCTCCAAGAATGTGAAGATTCAGGAGACAGTGAGGCCGTTGCTCTTTTCTGGGTGTTTTTTTGGACTTTTATGTCGAAGTTAACCCTCTGTTCCCTCTGGCCTGGTGTTCTAAGCACTTATCTCTCTGCTGCTGAGATTCCCCTGTGACTGGAAGAGCTACCTGGGGGGGGGGGGCGGTGAGGCTTCAGCTGCCTGCACGCGCGCCCACCCCCCGTCCCGCGCGCTGAGGTCCTGCTTTGACGTCACCTCGTCAGGAACAACGAACTGCGTGATGGGTTGGGGAATTTATTTTCTTTCAGCTCCCGATGCAGCTACTAAATACAGGAAAATGGTTTCCTGTTTCACACCACCACCCATGTCGATGTCCAGACCACTGAGGAATCCCTGGGCGACCCTTCCTCCCCGGCTAGTGTGTTTAAAGTGACTTGTGTTTGTGAGACGTTGGCTGCCGTGTCAGCGCTTTACAGTGAGACAGTGGGCTCTCCTCCCTGGGTGTCCTGAGCGGGGGGGCTGGGCCCGGCCCTCTCCAGGCCGCCTCGGGCCTCCCGTCGGCGCCAGGATGTCCAGGACGCTCCTTCTGCATCACGTATACTCGTGCTGTTGTAGTTCTGCTCGGTGTGGATGCTTTCGTCGTATAAAATTGCCGTTCTCTTGACAATTCAAGTGACTGTTTCGTTTACTATAACTTTGAAAACAGAAATCGTAAGAACAAGATTCCAATGATTGTGCTGTGGATTTTATTACTGGGATGTTTCCACGTCCCTTTCACCTGTCGTTTTGAGGGACTGTTTGGCTCTTCTCCCTAATGGCTTGTAGTCTTTTCCTGTGTCGTAATAAAGCTACATTTTATTCTGAAAACTGGCCCGTCTTCCCTTACTAGCACCCGAGTCCTGTCTGTGACACCAGCCCCTTCTCGGTTTGTTCCAGCCCAGACCTACCCTGGGCCGGGAAGTCCATGCCCCCTGCGTCCCCTCCTCCTGGGGGCAGGATGGTGACAAATCTGGGACTCAGGACACCGTGGGCTGTCAGACTTTGATGAACTTAAAAGTCACCCGAGGGGCTTCTTTAAGCACAGGAACCCTTGCTGGAGTTCGATTACAGGACCTGGGATGCGGTGCGGGGATACGGGTGTGCGGCTCCCCGGGTGCTGAGAAGGCGGAGGGTGTGGTCGGAGAGCAGGCCCCCGTCCTGGTCAGTGCTGTTCCGACTCTGTGCCCACCCCCCGGTCCACCCTTCTTTTCTGAAGCGTGCTGTTTTTGGAAGCCTCTGTCACGAGCTCCTTCACTTCCCGTACGCGGAGACATCAGGAAGTGTCAGCGAGAGCCCCTGGGCTCCAGAGCAGCAGACCTCCCCGGGGGTCCCTCCACGTTCGGGAGGACCGTTGCTGCGTGCCTGCAGGCAGCTCCCCCGGGGCTCCGAGGCCTTCCCGCCAGAGTTTTCCGGGCCTGGAAGGAAGACGCGTGATGGGGCTCTTGGTGTAAAGCTGCGGAGCGCCAGCCCATCCCCACCCCTCCATCCCAGGACCCGCACGCTCCGGTCGCAGGCTCTGGTTAAAAGCGTTAAGCTGTCCTGGCAGACAGACGCGTGCCTGCGTCTCAGCGGGGAGCCGCGTGGACACGAGGCCCCTGCTCTGTGTCCCGTGGGGCTGTGGAGCGTCGTTGCCTGGGGTGGTGCCGACAGGCAGGGCAGGCAGATCCGCGCCCAGGAGACGGGTCCGTTCCCGTGAGGACGCGTCTCTGGCCTCCGTGTAGCGGGCCTGCCAGCAGGTGGCCGGCTGCTCCCGGGCTTCGGTGCCGGTCCCGTCGCCACGTGGGCGCCCGGCAGGGCTAGCTGGTGAGCCAGGGCCAGGGCCTGACCTCGAGCCCGTTCACACCGCCCCGTCCCCATCTCGATGGCCCTTTTGTTCGTGGAGTGGGGCGGGGGGTGTCAGCGAGCTGTCCGCTCCCACAACTGGCTGTTCCGTCCGCCTGGCGGTGAGTGTCCTCTGTCGGGCTTCTCCTTGGTGAGCACAGTCTGTGCCCGTTTTGAGAGGTCTGTCCCCAGCCAGATCTTCTGTCGCTAATCTTTAAATCCCGTTGCTTCCAGATCTTTGACCGTCCAGCCGGGTGTCGGCATCACCCAGGAGTCCACGTGGATCAGTACTTCTGGCCCCGTCTCGTTCCAGACGAGGTGGGTGACCAGACACGCTGCTTGGGGCGAGGACTTCCCTTCCTCATTTACTATAACCCTGAAAACAAAGTTACAGTAAACGAGGGTGGTCCTCGGGTCCCTGGTCACAAGGGTGCTTGTGGGTGTGCAGCGGGTGTGGCTGTGGACGTCAGGGCCGCCCGCTCCTGCTGTACCTTTGCACGTGAGTGTCCACTGCTGCACAGCCAGAGGTGGACCAAGCGGTCGACAGCACTCAGCTGTATTCAGGGCCCTCGGGCCATGCGGTCACTGATGTCTGTGGTTAGATGCTCGGCCCGCGTAGCGGGGGCTCTTTCTGCGGAGGATAAACACCCACGGAGGAGGACAGGTTTGCTGTGCTTGGAAGATCTGTGCAGGTGTCCTTTGGTCCCTGCTGGAGGCTTGGGACGCATCCTCATTTGCCGCGGATGTTGAGTTACTAGGTCTCTTGCATCCTCAGGCTCAGTGGTCGTGCAGCATTTTCGAACTCATTCAGGCCCCTCTTTAACTGGGAGCCACATGCTGCCTGTGTAGACGGATGGAATTAACACCCCCAAAATGGTCTGTGCTGCCTCTCAACCCAGCAGGGCTGCCTGTTCTCGGGAGGGTGTGGGAGATGCAGTGCCCTGCCTTCCTGCTTCAGAGCACGGGATCCCCAGGAACGCCATTGAGTTGGGGACCCCGGAGTTTGGGGTGCTTTATTTCTTGTGATGGATGGATTGATTTTAAATTTTGTAAATTATCTTTGTTTATTTTTTAACTTTTATTGGAGTACAGTTAATTTACAGTGTTGTGTTAGTTTCAGGTGTACAGCAAAGTGGATCAGTTACACACATGCATGTATCCCCTCTTTTTTAGATTCTTTTCCTATGTAGCTCATTACAGAGTATCGAGTAGAGTTCCCTGTGCTCTACAGCGGGTCTTTATTAGTTATCTGTTGTATATATAGTAGTGTGTATGTGTCCATCCCAATCTCCCAGTTTATTATCCCCCTCCTTTCCCCCTGGTAACCGTAAGTTTGTTTTCTACATCTGTGACTGTATTTCTGTTTTGTAAATAAGTTCGTTTGTACCATTTTTTCTTTTCATCTTGGGGCTTATTTAGTTCACTGTTACTAAGTTGTCTGCTCACCAGATCCAGGCAGCAGAACGTCACCACTGTGGTGGGTGGGAGTGAGGCTCTGTGCGGCGCGAGATGGTCTGCGTGTCTGGACGCCCAGCAGGACAGGGTCAGTGTAGCCCTGAGACTCCGTCGGAAGGAGTACCGTGGGCTCCTGCTCCGGGGAGGGAGGGGCACTGGAAGGGCGCGGCTCGGGGTGGGGCGGGGGGAGGGCAAGCGGGACGGGACCCCAGGGGAGGAAACACTGAGCGACAGGGGCGTCTACCGCCGAGGAAGGGCAGGAAGGCGCGCGGCTGCCAGGGAGCAACCCCTACCTGAGAGCGTGACCCCACGGGGCCAGGTGAAGCCACTGGGGCCCGGGGGTGATCCCAGCAACGACAGAACCCAACCAGCTCAACCTGTGACTCGGCCCCCTCGCTGACGGCCTAGAAGAGAAAGGCCGGCCAATTCCAGGCATAAAAACTTGGTATGTCAGTCTCTGCCGTCCCACACAGGTCTGGCATTTGGGGAAAAAAGAAAAAATCAAAAGACACAAAAAACATCAAGTAAAAACACCCACTGCCAAGACACAAAGCAACAGAACCAGACTCAGAGATGATCTGAGTGTCGGAACTCTCAGGCGGAGATTCTGGATAATTAGGGTTAACGTGTTGCCGGCTCTCAGGGAAAATGTGTGGAACGGACGGGGCCCTTCTGCGGGATGGGGGTTGTGTGAGGAGGGGCCGCATGGATGGAGGTGCTGGGAGCCAAGATCGTGGTGACAGGAGGGATGTCCCTGACAGGCCCGTCAGTGACCTCACAGCTGAGGGAAGAGGCACTGGGGCCACCCAAACTGGAACAAAGAAGAAGGGGGGGGAAACCAAAAGAATAGGGCACCTGGGATGTGGGGCAGTACCGAACAGTTTGAAGGGATAACGGCCAGTAATTTTATAATGAAAAACATCAAGCTACAGATCTGAACATTTCAGAGAACCCCAAGCAGGGTAAATAACAAAACAAACCTACCCACAACAGAAAACTCCGGGACACATCACATTCAAACCTCTAAGAAGTAAGATACAGAGAAAAATTTGAAGGCACACGTGGCAGAGAAACAAAGGTAGGAATTATAGCAGCTGTCTCGTCAGAAATTGTGGGAGCCGGAGAGAGTGGGGCAATGTCTCTGAGATGCTGGAAAGAAAAAACTGGCATCCCAGAGTCTTCCCAGAAAAATCTCTCAGAAATAGAAAGACTTTTGAAGCAGACAGAATTCATCATCTGCAGACTCGCACAAGAGGTGCTGAAGGAAGCTCTTCAGACAGAAGAAGGGAGAGATACCAGACAGACCTGGGTCTGCACACAGAAAATGAAGATTTTTAGACGTGAAGGTAGATCTAAAAAGCACTGTTCTTGTTATTTTTAATCATTCTATACGCTACTGAGTTTCTAAAGCAGAAACAGTAGCGACGGACCGTGGGCTTCCAGGACAGCAGCACCGAAGACGGGGCGGGAGTGAGGCAATGCTGTTTGCACACAGCTCTTCAGAAAACAGTAGAGACACACAAAGAGGCCAGTGTCTAGAGAAACAGTAGATTGTGGTTGCCAGGGGGTGGGAAAGGGGGAGATGCTGGCCAAAGGGCACAGACTCCCAGGGGTCAGACTGACACGTCCTGATACCGTGTCATGTGCTTGAGAGTTGCAGAGAGAGTAGATCTTACACATTCTCACCACGCGGGTGATTGTGGTCTGGAGTGGAGGAGTTCCTCATGCCACGTGGGGGGTGTATTACAATGTACAAATGTATCACCTGGCAACTCACACAAAGTTAACGTGTCATTTATATCTCAGTAAAGCTGGAGGTAAAGACCCGAGTTGCAGCGCAGCAGGGCGGGGACGGCGAGCTGTGGTGCCTGGTCTGAGCTGCGTCAGCGGAGCCTAGTCTGACCCACTGCCTCGCCCGGCTCTGGCTCCCTGGGCACAAGCGCGGCAGGGCTGGGTGAGCGCTGAGTAGTCGCCGAGAGCCTCTGCTGTCTGGTCCTTTTCAGAGGAGCTCGCTGAGCCCTGGGCAGGGTGTACAGGGCAGATTTGGGGCTGGCGTCGTGGGAGCTGGGCTCGGGGCTGTGGCAGGTGGCGGGAATCAGTGTATTTTGGAAGTAGGACCAGCAGAACACAGAACGTGGATAAAATTGATGGTATTTAGAATTTCGGATTTTCTTTGCAGCAAGGGATGCTGGTCTTTAAAGAAAAAAAACAGGGCTTCCCTGATGGTGCAGTGGTTGAGAATCTGCCTGCCAATGCAGGGAACACGGGTTCGAGCCCTGGTCTGGGAAGATCCCACATGCCGCAGAGCAGCTGGGCCCATGCGCCACAACTACTGAGCCTGCGCATCTGGAGCTTGTGCTCCGCAACGAGAGGCCGCGATAGTGAGAGGCCCGCGCACCGCGATGAAGAGTGGCCCCCCACTTGCTGCAACTAGAGAAAGCCCTTGCACAGAAACGAAGACCCAACACAGCCAAAAATAAATAAAAAACAAAAAAAACAAAAAACCCGCCACATCAACTTACACTAAAGACCAATTGAAAAACTGACAACAAAAAAAAAGAGGTTATTTTTGTGGAAAGCCGTAGTCAGACACACGTTTCCCTGTGTTTTCGGCAGCCTTCACTCCCCGCACGGTCCAGAAGCGTCCCCCAGGCCCCTTGGGCTCAGGTGAGCAGAATTTGAAAACAGCTGGAGGAGGAGGCGTTGGCCCACGTGTCGGATGAGGCTCTTCATCCCAAGTGCATCTGTGCGGCTCAGAGATGTGCTGGGACTTTGCCAGCATCGGGCAGGCAGCTACGCCAGGTACAGGGTCCGTGCTGCCAGGAGGTGCTGCCGTGGGCTTGGTGACCGGTGGACACTGCACCAAGATGTCCCCTTTGCCACCTTGGGCCCACTGAACACCGGGTCAGACGCTTGTCTCGGGCGGGTGCTTGTTAGAAGCTAACTTGGCTTCAGACCGCGTTGAAGCGAGAATGGACTAGGGAGGACCTGTGTTCTGGGCTGAATGTGTGCTCCCAGATTCATGGGTTGAGGTCCTGACCCTGAGAACCTTTAAGCATGACCCTATCTGGAGATTTACAGACATGATCAAGTGAAAATGAGGTCATCAGGGTGACCAGTGTCCTTATAAAAAGGAAAGATTTGGACAGACAGACACGCATCAAGGGAAGACGGCCGTCTGCGGCCCTGGGGGCGAGGCCGGGGCAGCTCTCCCGTCACGGCCGCAGCAGTACCAGCCCTGTGACACCTGGGTGGGCTCCGGCCTCCAGACGGGGGACAGGAGGTTCCGGTGTTGGAGCCGCACAGCGTGTGGGGCTCTGTCCCGCAGCCTGGGAAAGTGACAGGGCCCGTTAGCCAGTGGATGGTGAAAGGATGGCGCGTCAGGCTTCTCGTCTACACCTCCCGGCGTGTGTTGTGTGAACCTTTGGTGCACACAGGTATGCCAGGTGGCTTCCGGATGAATGATTTGCATAATCTTGTGTTTATCTGTGTAGCTGCTGCTTACAATAGTTACGTATTTTCAGGTTTAAATGCTCCTAAAGTATAGGTTTCACTGCTAATACAGATATAAAATATATGTAGTATCAAAAATTTGTGAATGCGGGACATCCCTGGCGGTCCAGTGGCTAAGACTGCGCTTCCATTGCAGGGGGTGCGGGTTCAATCCCTGGTCAGGGAACTAAGATCCCACAAGCCGCGTGGTGTGGCCAAAAAACAAATTGTGACTGCTCAGATACAGTGTTAGCAGTCAGAATCCGAAAAATTTAGCGTGTAGGTCTGGAAGAAAAGGTAAGTTGATGTAAAGAAAAATACTAAACAGTAGTGCAGGTTGGTGTCCAAATGAGAGCACTCCTGAGGTGGTCCAGGGACGTGGTCCTGGGCTTTGAGAGCAGCTTGACGCCTGGGCTCAGCCCGCCTGCCCTCTGTCCACCCCGCGCCCCGTGACACACGTGGGAGCAGCATATGCGCGCACACGTAAATATACACGCGCACACACACAGTCACACTGCTTCACGCCTTCCTGAGGAGACGCGGGAGGAAATTGGTTTTCTGAGATCAACGCAGGCGGACCCAGCCCTAGTCCCCCACCATCAGCCGGCTGCTTTCTCCTCTTAGGTGACAGAGGACAGCAGAGCCTGCTTCTCGGTCCACACACTGGCTCAGATCCTTGGAAACCAGGCCTGGAGCCCAGGGGCAACGGGAGAGGTGGGATGGGGCGGTCACCACGGGGAGACGCGACCCAAACCAGCCACAGTGAGGGGTGGGCAGTGTGGGAGGTTTTATTTCTGCGAAGGGTCCCCGGGGCTGGGTCCAGCAGGTGTGGGTGCTTTTACTGCAGGTGCGTTTAGGTGCCGGTGACCTACAGTGGAGACCTGGGGTCAATACGGTGGCCCTGGCCCTTCCGCCGGCTGTTCCTCCACTCCCCTCCCCCTTCTCTGTCTCTTCCCCTTGCTCTCTTCCTCTCTCCCCAGTCTCCCCCACCATCAGTTCTTTGCCTCTCACTGTCTCCTCCTCTGCTCAGGCCTGCTCACCTCCCCATCCCCATTTCTCTCCCCCATCACCATTCCCCCCCAGCCCCCCCAGGTTCATGTGGCCAGGCCTCCTTCTTGGGCGGGCGTGCACACGACCTCGATGCCGCAGAGGCCGCCGTTCGGGGCGCGCACGCAGGGCTGTCCCGCTGCGCGCTGGCTGGGGCGCGCCCACCCCCCAGCACGCTCGGGCGCGCTGCACTCCGCGAAGCAGAAGCTGCACGTCTCCGTTGGCTCTGGCGTGGCCCCTGCAGCGCTGCCTGCTTCCATCCAGTGATCTGCTGAGGGGAGAGGGCGTTGGCCTCGGCCTGGACCCCTCCTCGCCCGCCCTGCACCCCCAGGGGACCCCCTCCAGTTTTAGCCGCCCTGTCCTGGCAAGCGGGGCAAGCGCCGGGGCCCAACACCCGCCCTTCCTCAGGGCCCTGCCTCTTCTTGCCTTGATGCTTGACCCAATTTCACCAAGACAGATAGGAAACCGTAGGAACTGGCGCCAGTCCGCTCCCAGGGAGAACCGGCAACCGCTCTCCGCTTAGAAGCGGGGGCAGAGCCAGGACGGAGGGACGTCCAGGACCCCACTGCGTGCTCACCCTTGGAGGACTTGGCCTGCGTCCGACATGGCCCGGGGGGTGGCTGGCAGGAGACCTGGTCCCCCCTCCTCTTGAGGAAGCAGGCCACGGCCAGCAGGAAGCAGCAGATGATGGCGCAGAGGCAGAGCCCCAGCGTGCTGTAGACCAGGGCCAGCTGGTCGGCACTCAGCTTTAGCCCTGGGGGGGCTGCAAGACAGCGGGGGACCCAGAGTCAGGAGGGGCCCCTCCCTGAAGCGTCCCCTCCTCCGGCCAGCAGCCCCTCGTCCTGCTTGCTTGCTTCCTCCTCGTGAGGCCCAGACAAGCCATGCGGTCACCCCCACGCCCCCTCGGAGGGCCAGGAGACCCGGAGCTGGACGCCCTTTGCCGTCTCTCTCGCTGTGGGGTGTAGCTTGGGACAGTACCAGAGGTGGACGGGTGAGCGGGTGGGCAGTTGTCCAGGGAGGATGTCTGATCAGGGAGCATGTGCTTTGAGAGAGACGGTGGTGTTGCTCCCGAGCCTGGGGGGCAGATGTAAACCGGGGGGGCCTGGGGAGATGGGGCGCTGGCCCCTCTCCTCTCAGGGCCCTGAGCCAAAGCCCTGCCCTCGAAACCTGTCCCGGGCCCTGGGATCGGGCGCCCCCAGCCCGGGCGGAAGGGCTGCTGGCCGCCTGCTGCACTTGCTGCACGCAGCGCTTTCTCTAGTGTGTCCCTGACCCTCGTGCTTCTGTGGAGGAGGGTCTCTCGCCCCTTCTGGAGGTTGAGGTGTAGTCCACGTACAGCCAGGCTCACGGCCGTGAAGGTGGGGGGGGGAGGTTAGTGTGTTCTCAGGCTTGAGCAGCTGCTGCCTCTGCACCTGGGGTGTGTCCAGCACCGCATGGCGCCCCCCGTCCCCCCAGGCCCCGGGCACCACCACGCTGTCTCTGTCACCTGTTCTGGACACTTCATACCAGTGGAATTGTGCAGCACGGGACCTTCACGTCCGGCCTCTCCGCGTGTTTCCAAGGCTCAGGCGTGTGGCCACGTGTGTTGGGTCTGAGTAACGTTCCGCTGCGTGGATGCACCGCATCGTGTGTGTTTGTCCACGATGAGCATTTCGGTGGTTTCCACCCTTTGGCGGCTGTGAAGGCTTGTGTGCAGGTTTCCGTGTGCACGTGTGTGTGCAGCTCTCGTGGACACGTCCCACGAGCGCAATTGCCGGGTCAGGTGGCGCCTCTGTGCTGAGCTGCTTGAGGATCCTGCAGGCTGTTCCCGCTGTGGCCACGCCGTCTTACAGACTGTTTTTCAGATGAGAAAACTGAGCCTCAAATCTGGGCGCAATTGCAGAGCTGCACCTGGGGGCAGGTCTGATGGGCCCCATGCCGGGCTGCAGGCCAGCCACGCATAGAGGACGAGGGTGGACACCGTCCCTCTTCGTTGTGCACGCTCCTCAGAGTCAGAGGCTTATGAAGTGACAGCTGGCTGGTGCCACCCTGACGTTCACAGAGCTCTGGGTGGGCTGTTGGCGCCACCCCGGGCCGGCGACATCCGTGTGTCCCAGCTCCCGGGCCCCCACCTGCTCACCGGTTCCTGCGCGTCCCTGGGATAAAGTAAAACCATCGTCCTGGCCGGATTAGCGGGGGAGAGGCTGGCAGCCTTCACATGGGAGGTGGAATTGCCAGCTACCAGACGCTGCTAAGTACACAGTGAACTGCCCGGTGGATTTGAGACCAAACATCTGCATATTTCAGGTGTTTTCAGCTGAATTCTAACACAGACTACCTCGAGGCTGGCTGCTGGCATTCAGAGATGGTCCTTGATTCCTGCCCTTCAAGTCGGGCTGGGCCGGGCCCCCCTGCACCCAGCAGTACGCAGTAGAGGGGACGCAGGGCCTGGCCTGTGCCATGAGGAGGCCTGGCAGCCTCTGCTCTGCTCTCCCGGGCGCCCTGAGCCACCACGTGAGGAGGGTGATTTGGGGCTTCCTGAGGGAAATGGAACCAGTTCCTGCCCGGTGACCCGCTCCTAGAACATGCTTCGCAAAGGCCCTGGATCCAGAGGAGAGGTGCAGTTAAAACTGCGAAAGATGTCACCTTCCACCTCTGTCCCAGGCTGGCGACACAGGCACATCTGGGTGGGGTGGTCTCCTCTGAGGGCCACGTGCAACCACCTGCCAACACGGACACGCCCTTTCCAGTCTTGTGGACTCACCGCCTTCACTTCTAGGTACGTGGATGCAGGCATTTGCTGGGCTTTGTTTACAGTGAGAGCCGGAGACCAGCTGCGTGGTGGGTCCTGAGATGGGTTGAACCTCAGGAGCAGGAAGTGAAAAGGGAGAGAGAGGTGGGCGCTTGGGATTCTGCCTGGTGTGGAATATGCTTAGACAGGAGCGTGTGGGAACTGACAATCCCAGACTGCAGCAGGCGTTGCTCCTGGGGAGAGACTGTCCCCAAACCTCGCTTTTTAATACTTTCTTTCTTCCGTCACGATCCGTGTGTGTCGTCCTTTCCAAACGGGAATGGCGAGGAGAATGCTGGCTGCCTCGCTTGTTAAAGCCGAGTCCGAGGCTGGCCAGGTGGGGGGACGGGGTCCCCAGCCACCGCTCTGCTTCCTCTGTTCAGTCGCCAGCCGTTCAGGTCTGCAAGCTCGGTCGCTGCCCTTTGTTGGCCCTCAGTGACCTGGCCCCGGAGTGGAGCGGCCTGGCCCAGTGCCTCCGTGTCTGCTGACCCCGGTGGGTGCAGGGGCTTCAGTCGGGAAAGGATGTGAGCTCTGTCCTTGCCTGAGAGCCAGGCCTGTGGTGCAGTTCTGAGCATCGCCACCAGGGGGCACCGCGGATGGTTTATTTCCAAGCGGGTTTTCCATTAGATTTGTTCCGTGCTTGTACTGGTTTCAGAGTCAATCTCGCCTAGAAACAGGATTTCCCCGACTGCTGCTGCTGCTGCTGGGCTGGAGCTCGGGCTGGCCAGGCGGGCAGTGCTGTGACCTGTCCTGAGGGGCCTTGGTGTAGCCGAGGCAGGACAGGTTTTGAGCCTGGGCCCTGCGGCCACCCCTGCTCACGGTCAGGCCTGCCTCCTGGTGAAATGGGGCCGACGCTCCGGCCTCCGCGCTGTTGGTAGCAGCTGGACCCAGTGGAACGTTCCGCCAGCATCCCCATGGCCCAGCCCAGCGAGCAGGCAGGTCAGGGGAGGGGCGAGGCGGACTCCCGAGGCTTTCTGCCCCCCTTCCCTGGCCTCAGCCCTGGGGATGAAGAGGGGGCCTGGGGCAGCCGGCACGGTGACATCTCTTGCGGCCGTCAGGGGCGTGTGGGGGGGGGCGTGTGTGGGGAGAAAACGCTCCACACCCTGAGATAAAAAGCCAGAGACAAGACCAACCCCCAGGCCGCCATGCAGGATGTGCTCCCAAGGCGGGTATCACCCTCCCACGGGGGGGCCTGGTAACCTGCACGTGGGACCTTATGACCTGATTTGGGGAAAAAGCCTTTGCAGATGTAAATCAAGTTAAGGATCTGGAGCCAAGGCCCAGGGTCGCTGAGGCCCCGCGAGAGCCCTGTGAGGGGGTTGCCGGGCTGACCGTCCCCGGTGGGGACAAGGAGATACAGAGTCTGGAGACGTCCCAGGTCAGCCGTGCTCACGCCACCCAGAGCTCTGAACCCGGGACCCAGGAGGCCCTTGAATAGGGCCTGGGGGCTCCGTGGGCTCGGATAAGAAAAGCAAACCTTAATTTTCACTAAAACTTAGCCTTTGCTCCCCTGTTTGTAGCAGTCGCAGCCCCAGTGGTACTAGCAGTGGCTGTACCCTGTCCACAGAGAATCCGTGTGTTTCCACTCCCAGCCCCTCCCAGCACCTGCACATGCTGTGCCCTCTGCCTGGAACACCTTTCTCCCCGCCGTCTCTTAGATGTATGCTTTCCTTTTAAATGAGCAGTTACTTCGTGCTGATCCTGACACGCAGCACAGCAACCCCGTGAAGGCAGATGATCTCAGTCTTACGGAAACACTTAACCTCAGAGAGGTTAAGTGACTTGCTCAAGGTCACACAGTTGGTGGGAGATGGAACCAGGGGTCTGGCCCCCAGTCTGCCTTGAAGGCCTCTCCTCGGGGAAACCTTCCTTGCCCCATCGCACCCTGGCTGGGGGATGTCGTCACCACGCACTGAGGTTACTCAATCATTTGTCTTGTCTCTCCCGTCGGACTGTGACTTCCGTGGGGTCAGCGACAGGGTCTGCCTGACTCTTGCACCCGCCCCCCAGGCACAGCTGAGCCCTCCACAGTTACCGTCAAATGAAGGAACGGCCATTCCGAGAGACGTGGAGGGGCCGAGGTGGGGGCTGGCAGGGCGGGGAGTGAGTGGGGGGGACAGGGCAGCCCCGCTGCCACAGGCAGTGTCCTGCACACCCTGCCCTTGACACCCAGGGTGTGGGCCCGGCACTTCCTGTTCACAGGCCTCACCACACCCAGCTCTCGCCCCACCTGCACGCCCAGGTGTCAGGACACAGCGGGACACACACGTAAGCCCCAGACCTCCAGAGGGAGCGGGGCAGGGGCAGGTACGGCGAGGCGTCACCCAGGCCCCGAGGCTGGGGAGGCCACACCCTGGAATGACTGGGACAGCGGCTGCTGCAGGTCAGACGGTCACACTGACCCCACTGGCTCCTGGAATGTCTGTCCACACTTCCTGGGGGATTCGTACCTGGAGGGTCCACCCCAGGGGACCCTCTGGGGAGGGGGCTTGGCTGGTGGTCACAGGCAGGAAGGGCTAACGGTGTCACACTGGCAACAGGTCCCCCTAAGTGGGCGACGGTGCCACAGAACACTGTTCTGGGGTTTGGCTCTTGCAGAGCGGACAAACTTTGGAACCCGCAGGCCGGGCCCGAGTCCCTGCTCAGCTGTGCACTGACTCTCCAGGTTTTGAGACTCAGTTTCTCTGTCTGTAAAGGGAAATCTGTGGCATCGGAGGTGGACGGGGTTCTGGGTTTCGCTGGAAGAGTCAAATACATCACTGACTGCAGGGCAGGCGTGGGGGTCACCAGACCTTGGAGAGCAGCCCCCCTTTGTGGTTCCGTTCGTCACCGCCTCCCCCCGTATCCACGCCCTCTGTGTGTGGATCTGCACTTGCTCTCACGAGAGGCTGTGCTGGATAAAAACCGGCCACAAACCCCCCACAGCTACAAATCCTTCGCCTCTCCTCCAGCCGAGAGTGGGGTCTGTCTCCCCTGCCTTGAATCTGGCTGGCTTTGCATCTGGAGGGATAGAATGCAGCATGATGGGTGCCAGCTCTTGGCTGAGAGGTTCAGAGGCCTGTGTGTCACCTCTGATGTTCCTGCCCATCCGCTGGTCCCAGGGGAGGACGAGAGACTCAGGAGCAGAGCCCCTCCAGCTGACTCCAGCCAAGCCCTACGCCATGAGGAATAACATGCCATGGAATCTGGGGGCTGTTTGTTACATGGCAGCAGCTTACTGACAGGAGAGCAAAACAGAGTAAGAAACAACAGTCTAACCGAGAAGAACCAGGCTGGGCATTTCGTTATCAGGACACACGAAGCCTGTTCTCATGGAAGTGATGTCATGAGGAAAGTCACAGAAAAGGAGGAAAACCAGCCAGCGCCTGGCAGACCAAGAGCACCGTAAATATCAAGTGTTTACGGGTCCACATCCCCACCCAAGCCCCGTCCTTTCTGACACCACAGAGCAGAGTAGCTGAGCCAAGAGGTGTTTTCTGGGAGGATTAATTAAGTCATTTCCAGTGCTCGGCACTTAGTAGGTGCCCAGTTCAAGGGACCCCTCTCACATATCTAAGGAGGCCCATCTCCACCGTGAGCTCTTTTGGTAGTACTTTTCCTTCTCATTCTTGGGAAGTCTCCGTTGCCTCTAAATGGATTGGGGGTCTTGCTCACAGGTTAGCTGTGCTGTCCACTCACTGCCCTGTGTTCTAAGAATTCATTCAGCCACAGTTATGAGACTCTCAACTGTCAGGTCTTTTTTTCTTTTGCTTCCTTCTTGCCCACAGACTTCTGTAAACTTTGCCTAATTTTTTTTTTTCTATCCTGTGATGATCCCCCCACCCCCCTGGTTTCTGGCCATTTGCCTGCACTGGACTTCCTGCTTTGCAGCTTCTCCTTATTGAGGCCTGGTGCCTGCCTTCCACCCACTCTGACCCTTGGACACCGCGCAGGCCAACCTTAGGTGGCTTACCTGGACCCACATCCGAGCCTCTGTGCTCTGATCCCTGGTACCTCCCTAGGTTGTCTGCCCGGGTCAAGGCCTCTCCGGTCCGCTGTCTCCTGACCTCTGGTGGGAGGTTCACTTGACTCAACTTGTTCTCACAGAAGTGTGTGCATTGCTTGGGGTGACGTCCACAGATGGAGGCACAGCTGATACAGTCCCCCAGGAGCTGGTCATAGTACCTGCCTTGCTCTTTGCGGCAGCTGAGTGACTCTGGGAGACAGAGATGCGTGATGCTGCTGGGTGACAGACACAGGCAGGAACTGGGGGTCTGGCCTCAAAGGGTATCAAAGTTAAAAAAAAATCCTAGTCCAGTCCCCCAAAAGCAATTCCAGGGTAATCCAAGTCCTCTTCCAGTATGCAAATGTAAGACTATACGTTGTCCTCTAAGTACTGTTTTAGCTGCATCACACACATTTTGACATGCAGTAGTTTTTCTATACCTAGTTTAGAATGTTCTTATTTTTCACTATCATTTCTTCTTTGATCTATATATTACTTAAAAGAGCATTTCTTAGTACTAACTGTATAAGGGTTTTCTAGTTATCTTTTAAGTTATTACGTTGTCACATAACTTCTTTACTTGGGTTTTTCACACTTCATAAGGGAGAAATGTATTTCATATAAACATAAGGAATGGAGAACAAAGCCAGAATCTGCCTTAGCAAGTTGGGGAAGGGGACTGGAAGAAAGATGAGAAAGCTCAAATTAATAGTGTTTTTTCTGTCTTAATAATAAATGAGAATTTCAGGAGCTTAACCAGGCATCAGTGCCAAGGGGCAGAAGCCAAGCAAACTGAAGCCCATTCACACTTGCTGGAGAGAGCAGTTTTGAGTGCCATACAGAAACCTACACTTTCACAGGACAGGTTTCCCTTGTCTCTAAGATTCATTCATATGAAAATGTGACTCGTATGCAGGTTTTCAGGGCGCATTTTGGAGGCAGCACAAGACAGAGGCCAAGAACCCAGACCTTGAAGCCACGCAGGCTTGGGGAAGCTCTGGTCCGCCACTTCACGTGGTGGGCTTGGCCCCTCCGTACCTCAGTCTCCTGTTTTCCAGGAGAGGAATAATTATAACAATGGTGATTTCTTACGGTTGTTACGAGGATTTGAAGTCCCCAGCACAGTGCCTGACACATAATGAATAATGCTCAAGGTTTAAATAGAATATTCACTTGTGCTTCTTTGCGATGCAAACACGCCAACACTTACATCCTTTTCAGAGTAGAAGACAAAACCAGGAAGGCATGCGTTTGGGACCTCAGGGAAGAGTCGGGAGATCCTGTCAGGACCAATGACCACCCCTTGCCCTTACCCTGCTGTGGCCCTGGACCCTCCTGACCCTGACACTCACGAGGTGGAGTTAGCCTGATGGCAGCAGTGTCCCCGGGCTTGCCGTGACCTCCTCTCCTCCTTGGGAACCCCCATGTGGCTGTGCAGGTGACAGCTCCGCAGACCACCAGCCCTCACTGCCTGACCTCACAACCTCCCCTCTGGGCCTCCATATTCCCTGTTGTATTTTCCCGCCTCCGTGCCTTTGTCCATGCTGGTCCCTCCTCCAGGGGTGCCGTTCCCCCTCATCTGACTTCTGCATCTGTGGGCTCTTAACAATCCATCTCAGGTGGCGCTTCCTACCAGAAAACTTCCTTGCTCCCCAACCCATCAGCCGGATGTGGTCTCTCCCAACTGTGGCGTTTTATGGTAGTTCACCTTTTTACCATGAAGTGGAGTCATTTCTCCCACTAGCTAATAACCTCCTTGAAGGGTCTGTCAGATTCCTCTTTCCAGTGGTTTGTGGGTCAACACAGTGAATGTCCACCTCATTAATGGATAGTGGCTCAGAGCCATGGTGTTGCAGACTCAGTTGTTTAAACCCTAAGTCTTCCACTATTGTGCTGTGTGATCTTGGGCAAGTCACTCAGCCTCTCTGAGCCCCACTCAGCCAGTATTTATGAAGCACTTACTATGTGTCAGGCACTGTGCTAGGCTTAAGAAAGGAATTGAGCTCTCAGTCGGGTGGTTGAGACACATGAACACACAGGAAAGAACGTGTGGTACAAGCTGTGATAAGTTCCATCAGGGAAAGAACAAGTTACGAAAAAGCAAGCAAAAGACACTTTTCAAGTCAATTAGAGAAAACTGGATATGGCCTGAGTGCAGGTGATATTAAGGAATTATTGCTGGGGGTGATAAAATATTGAGGTTATATTTTAAAGGCCCTTATGTGTTAGGGATTCGTGATCCAGTATTTACAGGTAAAATGATAACGAGTTCTTGGATTGGCTTTAAAATACACAAGTAAAAAAATTGGGGACTGAAAAGGTGGAATTTCTAAAGCTGCTGATGGGTAGACAGGTTTATCATGCTGTCCTCTCTCTCTGTCCTAATTTCTATAATAAAAAGTTTCAGAAGAAAGAGCAGAGAATGATGAAGGAGGGCCCACTTTCCATCCGGCAGTCAGAGAGGACCTCTTGATTTGGGGCTGAGACCTGAAGGTCGGGTAGGAGGGAGCCCAGGGGAGAAGGTGGGGCAATGCATCCCTGTGCAAAGGCCCTGAGGCAGGAAGGAACAGAGCATGCTTGGGAAGCTGCAAGGAGGGTAGGAGGGTGGAAAGCTAGAAGGTGCCACACGGTCCGTCTCCCGTCTCCCTCCACCCCTCCTCAGGCCCCGAGTGCAGGCCAGGGGGACCTCCGGGGGCAGGAGGGGCCTCCAGCCCAGGCTCGGGCCCCAGGACTCACTGCAGAAGGCTGCACAGGTGCGTGGGCTCTGATTGCTGCAGATGGTTTTGCAGGAGACACAGGTGTTCAGCAGCGGGTCCCAGTACTGCTCTTCGGGGCAGGGCTTCATGGCCAACCCCAGCCGCAGGCCCTGTGGGGCTGAGAGGCAGGGAATGTGAGGGCAGCTGGCACCACTGGAGGCCGGAGCCCAGGCGGCTTCTCCCGCTCACGTTCCCTAGGGGGAAACAGACAAAGTTGGTTTCTGCCCCAGTTGTACTTGCTGGGCAACCCGGGGCTGACACCCTGAGCCTCAGTTTCCCAGCTGGGGCACGGCAGTTCTGAGGCCCCTCTGGCATCAGCGGAGCCCTGCTCGGCCCTGTTCTCTGCCCTCATGAACGTGCACACGCCTCCTGCCACGGGATCTTTGCACGTGCTGGTCCCTTAGCACCCCATGCTCTTCCTGCTCCACGACTGGTCATTTCCTTCTGACCCCTCAGATCTCTGTTGCAACTTCGTTTCTTCAGGGAAACCTTTCTGACACCCTCCCACCCTGGATTGGGACTTGCCCCTTCTTCTGCACTCCGACGTGCTCTTGTCACTGTTGTCACTTGACTTTCGTGATGGAATTATTTGATACTGTCTCCCCATTAACTGGGAGCATCACGCAGGCATAGATGCTAATTGCTTTGTTTGCTGCTGGGTCCTCAGAACCTAGATAGTGCCCAGGACATAGTAGGTGCTCATTAAATGAATGAATTAGAAAAGCAGACCTAGCCAGTGCCTAGCAAACAGCAAGCACTCAATAAATGTCCGTTTCCTTCCCTTGCTCTTTTGCTGAGATGTGAGACACGCACAATGACAAATCTCAACAGTACAGCTTGACAAATCTTTCCACGTGTACACACCTGTGTCACAACCACCACGTCAAGGTGGTGAACATTTCTTGCACCCTGATGACTCCCATGGGCCCCTCACACCCAACATCCACTCCCAGAGGTAACTTCTGTTCTGAGTTTGAACGCCACAGGGCCGTAGGCTGCTGGTACTGCCCGTTCTTGAACTTTCATGTCTGGATTCTTTGGCTCTGCAAGGCATCTGGGACTCATTCCAGATGGTTGTGTGTTGCGGAGTCTTCTGTAATTTTCTGCCTAATTTCATGGCATTTTCCTCCCCAACGACTTCTTTTAAACATTTTTTGAGGCACTTGTTTGTTCTTTGTTGGAAATCCGCTGAGGAAAGACCAGCGGCTCCCACTCCACCCGGCAGCTTAACTACCTGGGTTTATCCTCCTTCCCTCTTGAAACCAAACTGAAAGGGCAGGAAAAGATAATTGTCCTCAAAGATGGAAGAAGTGACTGCGGCAGGGGACAGGTGTCAGCCACGTTTTGGAAGACGGAAGGCAGAGGGCCTGGGGCGACAGGCTTTAGCTGAAGATCTCTCTCGGCTGAAGCTCACGGGGAGGAAGCGGAATTGAGTCACCGAATGCTGGGAACCTCCTGGAACTGGGGCACTAGGGCCTCTGACCGTGGGGGATGGGAGGGCAGAGCAGTGAAATAGGGTTGGATGGAGACTTTCATAAAGAGGGCTTGACCCCAGGCAGGTGACGGCCCCTCACCCACCTGAGCAGGAGGTTGGGGTCTCCTCAGACACAGCTGAGGAGGGGTGGCAGTGAGGTCCACTCTTCCCCCAGCCATACCTCAGGAGCGCTATGGCCAGGTTTGTAAAAGGTGTGTCCTCCCACATCCTGCAACTGGCAGGAAACCAGCAGACTCTGCTCTGGAAAAACTGACCCAAAGGAAAAGCCCTGGAGGCACTGACTGGGAGAGTCTTTCAAGAAAATGACCATGCTGCTGCCTGACCACTAGAGCAAAGCTTCTGTGTGAAAACCCTGTCCGTTTACCCAGAACTTCCAATCAGCCGTTAGTGCCTCAGTGTGAACTGTGAACCGCAGCCAAGGGTCACCTGATATTGGAGCACCACCTCTGCATGAAAGAGACCTTGGACGATGCATGCAGAAGAAATCCACCCGGTGCCAATAGAGACAATGCAGGGAACAGAAGAAAACTACAAGATGACAACAAGACATCCTTAGAAAGAGAAGAGAACTTTCATATCCGCGAGAAAGAATGGTGTACTAATTTTTTTTTCCAGCTTGTGGGATCTTAGTTCCCCAACCAGGGATCAAACCCAGGCCCTCAGCAGTGAAAGTGTGGAGTCTCAGTCACTGGACTGCCAGGGAATTCTCAGTGATGTGCTACTTTTAAAGAATTGTATGCATAGAACAAATAAGAATGACTAGAAATTTTAAAATATAATAGCCAGAATAAAAACATCTGTCAAAGGGTTATAAGATGTAATTGAAGAAATATCCCAGAAAATCGGAAAAGATACGAAAAATACGGAATTCTATCAGGAGGTCCGGAGGTTGACTGATGGGAGTTCCAGAGAAAACAGATTTGAAAGACAGCCTCTAGATTCAAAGAGCCAGTCAGGTGTCCTGCACAATAAATTCTCCCAAACCAAGACCCACCATCGTGAAATTCAGGAGCAACAGAGACTTGGAGGAGATTCTAAAGCCTCCTTGAGAACAAGCAGGTCACCTACAGGGAGGGCTCTGTGAGTTAGGAACTCTGTGGACGTTTCAAATCAAAGCGGGGGCGTGAGAGCAATGCCAGGGAAGGTGGCCAGGAGGAAGCCCCGGCGACCTGCTTCTCCCCTAACGGCCATCAAGCTGGCAGCCTCGGCTGAAGTAACGATATTGGCGCTCTGGGGTTGTCCACGGGACAGTCGGGCAAAGAGGCTGGTAGATTTGGGGAGTTTGGTGCCTTTCAGCCTGTCGTGGGTTGGTGGTTGCTCATGCCCCTGGGGCAACTTGCCGGGACCTGGATGGGCTGTAAGGACCTTGTCCTCTGAATGTTGGGATTGTGGGTTCTAATCGCTGGTCGCCGCTTTTGATCACTGAGGAGCCAACACAGAGGGTGGTGGTCATCGTTTCAGCCTCCCTGGGCTGAAGTGGCTCCCAGGGGATTGACAGAGACCTACTGCCCCCCCATCTGGGGAGTCACACATTTAGGGAAATCTTTTGTCAGGTCGCTGGTTGACTGCAGAGACGAAGGAACAGAAACTTTGGTGACCACACACAAGGAATACATACTTCGCAAAAATAGTTTGGAAGAGTCACAAACAGACTCCAGCTCTCAGCAGCAAAAAATCCAGCAATCCCGGAGGAGTGAGAGAGTTAAATTTCCGGACTTACCACAACGTAATGCTCAAAATGTTCAGTTCTCAAAAAACTTACAAAACATACAGAGAAACAGGAAAATATGGCACATTCACAGAAAAATAGAATTTGACAGAAACCATCCCTGAGGGAGCCTAGACATTGGAAATATTAGTCAAAGATGTTAAATCAACTGTCTTAAATATGTTCCATGAGCTACAGGAAACCACAGACAAAGAACTAAAGGAGATCAGGAAAATGATGTAAGAACAAAATGAGGATATGAATAAAGAGATAAGAGGTTGTAAAAAAAGGAACCAAAACTTGGAAGCAACCCAGATGCCCTTTAGTAGGTGAACTGATAAATAAACTGTGGCATCCAGACAATGGAATTTATTCAGCACTAAAAAGAAATGAGCTCTCAAACCATGAAAAGACGTGGAGAGATCTTAAATGCATGTGACTGAGAAAAGCCATGCTAAAAAGGCTCCACGCTGTATGATCCCAGCTCTGTGACATTCTGGAAACAGAAGAAAGATCACTGGTTGTCAGGGGTTATGGGGGAGGGAGAGATAAAGGTGGAGCACAGGGGATTATACAGAGCAGTGAAACTGTTCTGTATGATACTGTCATGGTGGATGCAAGTCATTCATTATACATTTGTCAAATCCTGTGGAAAGTACAACACCGAGAGTGAACCCCAGTGTAAACTATGGAGTTTGGACAATAATGATGTATTAATATAGTTACTCAATTGTAGTGGATGTGCCACTTTAGTGCAGGATATTGATAGGGAGGCTGTGCATGTTTGGGGACAGGGGGTATATGGGAATTCTCTGTAATTTCCATTCCATTTTTCTGTGAACCTCAAACCACTCTAAATAATCTATTAAAAAATGGAAACAAACTGAAATTCTGGAATTGAGAAGTCCAGTAACTGAAATGAAAAGACTCCCTAGAGGGGTTCAATAGCAGATCTGAGCAGCCAGAAGGAAACGATCAGTGAACCTGGAGATAAGACTATTGAAATTATTTAGAATAGGAAGCAGAAATTTAAAAGAATGAGAAAAAATAAACAGAACCTGAGGGACTCGTGGGAGCCCATCAAATGTAACACTGTTTGCATATAGGAATTTCAAAGAGAAGAGAGAGAGAAAATATTTGAAGAAATAATGGCTGGAGACTTCCCAAATCTTAGGAAAGACATGAATATACATGTTTGAGAATGTCAGTGAACAAGCAGGATAAACTCAATGACGCCCACATTGAGACACACTGTAATAAAATTGTGGAAACCCGAAGAGGAGAGAATTGTGAAATCAGCAGCAAAGAAACAGTTGTCATATACAGGGGATCCTCAATAAAATTAATAGCTGGTTTCTCCTCAGAAATCATGGAGGCTAGAAGTGAGCTGTTACATTTGAAGTACAAAAAGGAAAAAAAAAAAAACTATCAACCAAGAATTGCATATCTGGCAAAGCTATCTTTCAGGAATGAAGGAGAAGTTAAGACATTTCCAGATAAGCAAAAGCTGAGAGAGTTTGTTACCAGTAGACCTGTCCTACAAGAAATGCTAAAGGGAGTCGTCCTTCATGCTGAAGTGAAAGTGCACTAGACAGTAACTTGAAGTCATAAGAAAAAATAAGGAGCACTGGTAAAGGTAATCTATGACAATATCAATATCAATAGGAAGGGACAGAGATATAGAACAGTGTTTGTACACTACTGAAACTAAGTATTATTGAAACTCAGTTGTTAGAGGTTTAAGACGTTAATTGTAATCCTCAGGGTAATCACTTAGAAAAAATAACTAAAAACATACAGAAACTGAAAGAAAAAAGGAATAAAAAAGGCACACTACAAGTAATCAACTAAATACAAAAGAAAAGTCAGTAGTGGAGGAACTGAGGAACAGAAAACATAAGACATACAGAAAACACATAGATAAATGACAGAAGTAACTCCTTTTTCAGTAATCATATTACTGTAAATGGACTAAACTCTGCTATTACAAAAGGCAGAGACTGGGAGATTGGATTAAAAAAACAGTATTCATCTATATCTTGTTTACAAGAGACTTACTTTAGATGAAAGGACACAAGAGCTTGAAAGTAAAACAATGGACAAATATCGTCCATGCAAATAATAACCAAAAGAGAGCTGAGGTGTCTATATTATTATAAGACAAAGTAGTTTAATCAAAAGAGGTTACAAGAGACAAAGACAAGATATATTGATTAAAAGTTTGATACAGGGGCTTCCCTGGTGGCGCAGTGGTTAAGAATCTGCCTGCTAATGCAGGGGACACGGGTTCGAACCCTGGTCTGGGAAGATCCCACATGCCGTGGAGCGACTAGGCCCGTGAGCCACAACTACTGAGCCTGCGCGTCTGGAGCCTGTGCTCCGCAACGGGAGAGGCCGCGACAGTGAGAGGCCCGCGCATCACGATGAAGAGTGGCCCCCGCTCGCCGCAACTGGAGAAAGCACTCGCACAGAAACGAAGACCCAACACAGCCAAAAATAAATACATATATTTTAAAAAAAAGTTTGATACAGCAAGAAGATTTAACAATTATAAACACGTGTGTGACAACAGAGTGTAAACATATGAAACAAAAGTTGACGGAATTGAAGGGAGAAATAGACAGTTCTATGACAATATTTGGATATTTCGATGCCCCACTTTCAGTAGTGGGTAGGAGAACTGGACAAAAGATCAGTGAGGACAAGATGACTTGAGCAACTCTGTAAAGCAACCATATAACAGACACATACGCAACACTGTACTCAGCGACGCAGACTACACATTCTTCTAAAGCGTCCCTGGAACATACTCCTGGACAGACTATATATCAGGTCACAAAACAAGTCTTAATAGGTTCTAAAAGGTTAAAGTAATTCAAAGAATCTTTTCTGATCAAAGTGGAATGAAACTAAAAGCCAGTAACAGAAGGAAAATTGGGAAGTTCACAAATATGTGGAACTTCAACAACACACTTTTTTTTTTTTTTTTCATTTATTTGGCTGTGCCGGGTCTTCATTGCAGCACACTGGATCTTCGTTGCAGCATGCAGGATGTAGTTCCCAGACCAGGGATTGAACCTGGCCCCCTTGCATTGGGAGCAAAGAGTCCTAACTGCTAGACCACCAGGGAATTCCCCCCAACACACTCTTAACCAATGGGTCAAAGAAGAAATCACAAGAGATATTAGAAAATATCTTGAGATAAATGAATATGAAAACACAACGTACCAAAAGTTATGGGATACAGTGAATGTAATGCTAAGAGGGAAATTTATAGGTATAAATGGGTACACTAAAGAAGAATTTCTCAGATCTTAACCTATCTGTATACCATGAGGAACTAGAAAAAGAAAAGCAAACTAAACCCAAAGCAAGCATAAGGAAAGATTAGAGCGGAGATAAAGAAAAAAGAGAATAGAAAAGCTGTAATAGAAAAGCTGTAAGTCAGCTGGAAAAAGATGACTTCCCTGGTGGTCCAGTGGTTAAGAGTCCGCCTTCCAATGCAGGGGACACAGGGTCAGTCCCTGGTTGGGGAACTAAGATCCCACATGCCATGGGGCAACTAAGCCTGCGTGCCACAACTACTGGGCCCGCACACTCTGGAGCCCGCATACCGCAACAAAGAGCGCACGTGCTATGGCCAAGATCCTGCATGCCGCAACTAAGACCTGATGCAGCCAAATAAATAAAGATAGAAAGAATTGATTAAAATAATAATAATAATAAATTAAAAAGAAAAACTATAATAGAGAAAATTAACAAAGCCAAAAGTTGGGTTTTTGAATAGATTTACAAAACTGACAAACCCTTAGCTGGATTGACTAAGGAAAAGAGACAAAACTCATATTACTAAAATCAGAAATGAAAGTGGGGCATTGGTACATATTTTATCGATTATAAGAGAGTACTGTGAACAATTGTGCACCAACAAATCAGGTAATCTAAATAAATGGACAATTCCTGGAAACATACAATCTACAAAAACTGATACATGAAGAAAGAATATCTGAATAGACCTATAACAGGTAAAGAGATTGAATCAGTAATAAGAAACCTCCCAACAAAAAGCCCAGGACCAGGGCTTCCCTGGAGGCGCAGTGGTTAAGAATCCACCTGCCAATGCAGGGGACGCGGGTTTGAGCCCTGGTCTGGGAAGATCCCACATGCTGTGGAGCAACTAAGCCCGTGCGCCACAACTACTGAGCCTGCACTCTAGAGCCCATGAGCCACAACTACTGAGCCTGTGTGCCACAACTACTGAAGCTCACGTGCCTAGAGCCCACGCTCCGCGACGAGAAGCCACGGCGATGAGAAGCCCACACACCACAATGAAGAGTAGCCTCCGCTCTCCACAACTAGAGAAAGCCTGCGCACAGCAACGAAGACCCAACACCGCCAAAAATAAATAAAGTTTTTTTTTAAAAAAAGAATGTGATCATTAAAAAAAAAAAAAAAGCTCAGGACCAGATGGCTTCACTGGTGAATTCTACCAAACATTTAAAGAAGAATTAAAGCTAATCCTTCTCAGACTCTTTCAAAAACGTTGAAGAGGGAGCACTTCCTAACTCATTCTGTGAGGTCAGCATTACACTGATGTTGAAGCCTAATAAAGACATCATAAGAAAAGAAAATTTCAGACCAATATGCCCTGTGAATATAGATGTGAAAATTCTCAACAAAATATTAGCCAATCAAATCCAACAGCATATTAAAAGGATTATACATTATAACCAAGTGGGATTCATTTCCAGAAGGCAATAATAGTTCAACACATGAAAATCAATAGATGTAATACACTACAAGAATGAAGGAAAAAACTACATGATCATTTTGAGGCAGAAAAAGCATTTAACAAAATTCAGCACCTTTTCATGATAAAAACATTCTATAAAGTAGGAATAGAAGACAACCTCCTCTACGTGATAACAACCATGTATGAAAAACCCACAGTTGACATCACACTCAGTGGTGAAAGACTGAAAACTTCTCTCCTATGACTAGTAACAAAACAAGAATGCCCACTCTTACTACTTCAATTCAACATAGTACTGGAAGAACAGTTAGGCAAGAAAAAAAAATAAATGTATTCAAATTGGAGAGGAGAAAGTAAAATTATCTGTTCATAGGTGACATGATCTTATATGTAAAATCTCTAAAAATTTCACACACTAAAAACTGTTAAAAATTCAGCAAAGTTGCAGATACAAAAGCAACACAAAAAATCAGTTGCATTTTTCATATACTTGCAATGAACGATCCTAAAAGGAAATTAAGAAAACAAATCCATATTTAGAGACATAAAAATGAATAAAATACTTAGGAATGAATTTAACCAAGGTGGTGAAAGAAGTATACCCTGAAAACTACAAAACATTGCTGAAATTAGAGAAGATCTAAATAAAAGACATCCCGTGTTCATGGATTGAAAGACAATGTTAAGATGTCAATACCACTGAAAGTGATCTACAGTTTCAATACAATCCCTAACAAAATCCCAGTGACTTTTTTACACAAATAGAAAAATCCATCTTAAAAATTCATTTGACCCTGAACAGTCAAAACAATCTTGAAGAAGAAGAACAAAGTTGGAGGACTCATACTTTCTGATTTCAAAACTTACTACAAAGCTAAAGTAAACAGTGTGATAATGGAATAAAGACAGATACTCAGACCAGTGGAATAGAATAGAACCCAGAAATAAGCTCTCCATCTATGGTCAGTTGATTTTCAACAGATGGAGGAGGGGGGGAAGCAGGGTCCATCTCAGTCAAGAGGGGAAGATAGAAATTCTCAGAATGATGGTGAAGGGAGTCCCTGGGACATGGCCTGGAGGCCAAGGGGGGAGCCCTATCTCAACTAAAATAGGAGAAAAGCGGGAGGAACATCTCCAGTGGAAACAGGGAACCGTATATAAGCGAGTCTGCTTGACCAGTTGACAGGCTGGATCTGCCCCAGATCTGTGGGTGAGTTACTGAGACATGCAGAGAAAACCAAGGAGTTTCAACTCCAGGGAGGTCACATGGCTCAGCTGTGAACAAAATTTACATCGTCATGTTGAGGTGAACAACAATCAGGGAATAACTCTGACTTTGTGTCTACAATAGTCACTCACTTGTGAGAGGGGACACCCCTAGACCACTGTCTGTGAACAGGGCAATGACAGGACTTATAAGACAGGAAGGAAGGAGGGAGAAAAACTGCAGAGGGTTTTGCATTTGGGGCAAATGGATTAGCTGGCAGCAAAGAGGGTGGTCTCTCCTTGAGCACCTGGTGGGCTAGGGGGTCTGAGAGAGTTTCAGCAGTTTCAACATTCTGGGTGACAGATGAGAGAATTACAGTGACCGTTTACAGTCTCTCTTTTATGAATCGGGAAGGAGGAGGAGGAGGAGGGGGAGAAGGAGGAAGAGAGAAAGGTGAGGATGACCGTTTCTTCCCATTGTAATTTCTGCCTCCTGTTGACTCATTCTGAAAACCGATTTCCCATGGTTCAGTGACAGAATGTGTGTGAACGCAGCCGTGCCTGTGGAGGACGGCACAGCTCTGAGTCACCAGCCAGCCAGCTTGGGAAAGGCTGGCAGCACAGCCTCGGGTTTTCTTTTCTGTAAACGGGGACTGTGGGTGCTCCTTTGCAGAGGAGGTTTCCTCGAGGACGTGCGCATGACACGCATGGAACTGGCCCGAGGTGCGGTTGCCGAGTGGTAGTTATTTGGATAAAGTGGTTTAAAATATAATGGATTAATTATAATCATTTCATAATCAGCAAATCCACACTCCAGGCCTGGGAACTGCCCCCAAAACCTCAGCTTGTGGCTGAAGCACTATAACTTCCCAAAGACACTTGTCCCTGTACGCTGCCGTGTCACCTGACCTCTCCTCTGAGATGTCTCAGGTGTGCCTTCCTGGACGGCCATGTGGCCTGAGCACCTTCTACCTGGTGATGTTTCTTATTTTGTAATTTGACATCTGAGGGTGTAGCCGTCTACCTCCTTACACTGTCTCATTCATCTCTGAACCCAGTGCTTCTGTAATACGAGGCACACAGTAGGTCCTCGGCCACTGCTCACAAATAACCAAATACTTTATAGAGAGCTGTCCTCAGTGAAGACATGGGGAGTAGAAAGCAACCCTCGTTCTTGCGCTGTGTTGACACTGTGTAATGTCTGAGTTTTGTTCTGCCCCCTCCCCTGCCTGCATCTCCTCCCTTCAAGTAGGACTCAGGGCAGAGGTGTCCTGAGGTTGGGGGGTGGGGTGGGCAGAGCAGAAATCCTGGCTTTTGCTTTCAGAACTTAGAGGAAAGGATTCTTGGCACAAAATGATTGGGCCAGAAAACAGCACAGAAAATAATTTCCCCTGGATTGAAGAAACAGCCCAAAGATTTAAGTGTGAAAGAGAATAAAATTTTAAAAACTTCTAGAGAAGAAACCGTTCGATAATTTCTTTATAACCTTGGAGTATGAAAGGCCTTTCTAATTATGACCCCAAATCCAAACTCTATAAAATAAAAAATAGATAAAATAGACTACACAAAACAAACAACTTCTGCATGGCAAAAAAGCAGCTTAAGAAGGAAAGTCCAAAGACAAATGAAAAACGGGAACAAAACATTTGCAACTCGTATCTAAAGAGTAAGCAGAGGGGCTTCCCTGGTGGCGCAGTGGTTAAGAATCCGCCTGCCAATGCAGGGGACATGGGTTTGAGCCCTGGTCTGAGAAGATCCCACATGCCGCGGAGCAACTGAGCCCGTGCGCCTAGAGCCCGTGAGCCACAACTACTGAGCCCACGTGCCACAACTACTGAAGCCCGCACGCCTAGAGCCCGTGCTCCGCAACAAGAGAGGCCACTGCAATGAGAAGCCTGCGCACCTGCCATGAAGAGTAGCCTCCGCTCGCCACAACTAGTGAAAGCCCACGTGTAGCAACAAAGACCCAATACAGCCATAAATCAATCAATCAATCAATCAATCAATCAAAAGGAGAAACACACATATGAAAAAAGAGTAAGCAGAAAGGAAAAGGCCAAGCCACCCTACAGAAAATTGGGCAAAGGTAATGAACAGACAGTTCACAGACAGGGATGAACAGCATAAATTTGCCTGGTCTCATTCCTAAGAGACAAGCAAATTTGAATTAACGCTGAGACCATCTTCCCCCTAATAGATTGCTAAAAATCCAGAAGTTTAATAACACCTCCTGTTGGCAAAGGTCACAAGGAGAGTGGCACTCATTCGCTCTGGAAGGAGAGGAATAGGGATAACCCTCACGGGGGGAGATTGGGCAACGTTAGTCAAAATGACTGATGTTTTTACCTGCTGATACAGTGATTAAACTCTGGAATTTATTTCAGAGTGCAAAATGATAAATTCATTGCAGCAATGTTTGTAATAGCAGAAGATTGGAAGTAGCACAAATGTCCCTCAGGAGGGGATTGCCTGAGTAAATAATATACACTCGACTATTACGCAGCTATAGAAAAGGGGTGAGGAAGCTCTCTGTATGTTGCTTTAGAAAGAACTCCGAGATATATTAAGTGGAAAAACAAACACAAGGAGCTTCCCTGGTGGCACAGTGGTTAAGACTCCGTGCTCCCAATGCAGGGGGCCCAGGTTCGATCCCTGGTCAGGGAACTAGATCCCACACGCATGCCGCAACTAAGAGTTCGCATGCCACAACTAAGGAGCCCGCCTGCCGCAACTAAGACCTGGCGCAACCAAATAAATAATTTTATTTAAATAATAAAAAAATAAAAACAAGGTCCATAACAGCGTGGCTCATAGTCTCCCTTCCTTTCTTTCTTTCTGCAAAAAGGGAGAAAGTTCTAATCTAGATTTATAGGTATTAGTATATACATAAAGAAACACTGTAAGGAAACATAAGAAACCAAAAACAGTGTTTTAAATAAAATACTGCAGAATAAATTGAACAAAAGAAGTACAAAACTTGTACATTGAACACTACAAAACATTCCTGAAAGAAGACCTAAATAAATGGAAAAATATTCCATATTCATGGATGGAAAGACTTAATATTGTTAAGATAACAGTGCTCCCCAAATAATTCTACAGATTCAATGCAATCCCAATCAAATTCCCAGCTGGCTTTTCTGCAAAATTTGAAAAGCTGATCCTAAAATCATATGGAAATGCAAGAGACCCAGAAGAGCCGAAACACTCTTGAAAGAGAACAAAGTTGTAGGACTCACACTTCCCAATTTCAAAACTTACTACAAACCAACAGTAAATAAGACAGTGTAGTACTGGCATAAGGACAGACATGGGTCAGTAGAGTAGAATTTAGAGTCAAAAACTAAAGCTTAACATTTATGGTCAATTGATTTTCAACAAAGATACCAAGAAAATTCAACAGGAAAAAGGATAGTCTTTTCAACAAATGGTGCTGAGACAACTGGGTAAGCCACCTTCAAAAGAATGAATGTGGGGCTTCCCTGGTTGCACAGTGGTTGAGAGTCTGCCTGCCGATGCAGGGGACACGGGTTCGAGCCCTGGTCTGGGAGGATCCCACATGCCGTGGAGCAACTAAGCCCGTGAGCCACAACTACTGAGCCTGTGCATCTGGAGCTGTGCTCCGCAACGAGAGGCCGCGACAGTGAGAGGCCCGCGCACCGCGATGAAGAGTGGCCCCCCGCTCGCCGCAGCTGGAAAAAGCCCTCGCACAGAAGTGAAGACCCAACACAGCCATAAATAAATAAATAAATAAATAAATACATAAATTAAAAAAAAAAAAAGAATGAATGTAGACCCCTAACTCACACCATACACAGAAAGTAATTCACAGTGGGTCATAGACCTAAATGTAACTAGACAGCTTTTAGAAGAAAACAGGAGTAAATCTTCATGATTTGGGGTTAGGCAGTGAGACCAAATGCACAAATGATTAAAAAGAAGCTTGAGAGACTGGACTTCATAAAAATTTTAAACTTTTGTGTTTCACAGAACACCATCAAGAAAATAAAATGATATTCCACCGACTTGGAGGAAATATTTCCAAATCATATATCTGATAGGGATTTGTATCCAGAATATATAAAGAAGCTTTACAACTGAATAATGAAAAGACAAATAACCTAGTTTAAAAATGGGTTAGGGAGTTAGACATTTTTCCAAAAAGCTATCTGAATGGCTAATAAGCACACAGAAAGATGCTCAACATCGTTTGTTGTAAGGGAAACTCAGAACCACACTGAGATACCTGCTGGGACAGCTGTAATGAACGAATGGATAACAACAAGTGTTGTCGAGGATGAGGAGGAACTGGAACCCTCCTGTGTTAATCGGGATTATAAAAACAGCGCAGCTGCTTTGGAAAGCAGTCTGGCAGCTCCTCAGAACGTTAAACACAGAGTTACCATATGGCCCAGCAATTCCACTCCTAAGAGAAATGAAAACATGTCCACCCAAATACTTGTACATGAATACTCACAGCAGCATTGTTCATAATAGCCAAAAAGTAGAAACAACCCAAATGTCCATCAACTGATGAATGGATAAGTAAAATGTGGTCCATCCGGACAACGGAATGTTATTTGGCCACAAAAAGGTATGAAGTACTGACACCCTACCACATGGATGCACCTCAAAAACATGCTAATGGAAGAAGCCAGTCATCAAACAGCACATTCCGTTTTTATAAGATGTCCAAAGTAGGCGAATCTATAGAGACAGAAAGTAGGTCAGTGCTAGCCTAGGGCTGGGGGTGGGGAGGGATGAGGAGTGACAGGGGTTCTTTTTGGGGTGATGATAATGTTCTAAAATTAGATTATAGTGATGGTTGCACAGCTCTTAAACAGGTGAACTTGGTGGCACGTAAAGCATCTGAACAGAGCTGTTTATTCTAGAGGGGGCAGGAAAGCTGGGCGGACAGAGGACCAGGAGGAAAGGAAGGCTGTGTTATGTACCTTTTTATACTTACTGGGCTTCCAGCCTGTGACTACCATCTATTCACAAAGCAAACTTATAAAGCAAGAGGCTTGGGAATTCCCTGGCGGTCCAGTGGTTAGGGCTCGGTGCTTTCACTGCCGGGGCCCCAAGTCGATCCCTGGTCGCGGAACTAAGATCCCACAAGCCACACGGCACAGCCAAAAAATATAAATAAATAAAAGCAAGAGGACCTAAATTAGGAGTTTGGGATTGGCAGATACACACTACTATATATAAAATAAACAACAAGCTCCTACTGTGGAGCACGGGGGTCTATATCCAATCTCCTGTGATAAACCGTAATGGAAAAGAATATGAAAAGAATATATAGGTGTAGAACTGAATCACTTTACACCAGAGACTAACACAACATTGTGAATCAACTATACTTCAATTAAAAGAAAATAAGCAGGGCTTCCCTGGTGGCTCAGTGGTGAAGAATCCGCCTGCCAATGCAGGGGACATGGGTTCGAGCCCTGGCCTGGGAAGATCCCACATGCTGCAGAGCAACTAAGCCCGTGAGCCACAGCTACTGAGCCCACGAGCCACAAGTACTGAGCCCATGTGCCACAACTACTGAAGCCCGTGCACCTAGAGCCCGTGCTCCGCAACAAGAGAAGCTCCCACTCACCGCAACTAGAGAAAGTCCGCGCGCAGCAACGAAGACCCAACGCAGCCATAAATAAATAAATAAATAAATAAATAAATAAATTTATTTATTTATTTATTAAAAAAAAGAAAGAAAAGAAGCAGAGGCCCACACAAAACTGAAGAGACCCCTGAGCCTTGTCCCATTTGGGGAGAGGAGGGTAGAAGCTGCCACCACCCCACCCACAGGGAAGCGATGGCCAGTGGACGGCAGGTTGGATCGGACGAGGGCAGCCTAGGAAGCCTCAAAGACCCATTCCTGGTCAGAGGGCACCGAGCCACTGGACCTGACGGGGACACAGAGCCCGCTTGGCCGGATGGCAGACACCCAGCTGGCCGGATGTCTGCGCTCTCCCTGCCCACCCCTCCTCCAACACCACCGGAACCTCCAGAAAGTCCCAGAACCATCATCCAGCCCCAAAGAAGGGCAGGAAAAGCCCCAAATTGACACTGGCCAGCAGAACAGAAGCCGCGTTGACCGCGGGAAGAAGGGGAGAGCTCTCCCAGGCCTGGGTCTGTGGACTCACGGCCCGGGCTCTCCTGCACCCCAGCTGTCTGCTCGTCTCCCTCACATGCCTGGCTTTGCAGGCGCTGGACCAAGAAAGGCCTCTGTGGTCAAATTAGTTTGAAAAACGTTGGGCTAAAGAAAGCCAAAGTTTTGTTGTTTTTAACTGCAACCCTTCTCAGCGCCTTTGCTTGTGGCTCTTCAGGAGGGGCTCAGGCAGGTTCAAAGCCCTTCTGTGTTTTTCTCAGGGACTTCTGGTGGGGGAGAGCCTCTCCTTCATTTTACGACAGAGGAAATGGAGCCCAGAGAGGTGAAGGGGCTCCTCCAAGGTCACACAGCGAGCCGGCGGACAAGGGGAGGCAGGCCCGACTCAGCTGCTCCTGGCAGCCTCCGTCAGTGCCAGGTCCCAGTTCTGACAGGTTCCCAACTCGTGGGCCTGGGCCTGGGTGGTTCCATCCTGTGCCAAGGTGACCTCTTGTGCCTTCCTAGTCCAACTCTCAGGAATCTCATACATCCAAGCCCTTAGCTGGGAACACATCTGGGGAGGTGGCTGCTTGACACAAAGGATTCCCATCCAAAGGATTCACAGAAGAGGTGTGCTCCCTGCCCGGCGAGTGGGGGACAGAGCAGCCGTGGCCCCTCCAACCTGGCCGTGGGTCCTGTCTGCACAGTGGGGGGCCTGGACCCTTCTACCTGCTTTAGCACCCACGCTTCCAGATTTGGGCCTTCGAACAAACCTTCAAAACCTGCCCTGATGAAAATTCTATAGGATAAATGATCCGGTTTCTTTGATTAAAAAAAAAAAAAAAACAGCAAGGGAAAACATGAGACAGAGTGGGAATGTTCTAGATTAAAACATATAACCAAAACGATGGTGTTTGGATCCTGATTTGAACAAATCAGCTGGAAAAGACATTGACAAGACGGTCGGGGAAGTCTGAACATGGGCGCTTTGGTGACACTAAGGAATCATTCTTTGCAGAAGTCGTCATGGCATGAGAGTTTTCTGGGGTTTTGTTTTTTAAGGAGTTTTTGTTTTTAAGGGAGAAATACAGAGGTATTTACAGATCAAAAACGCGCTGTTTGGACTTGTCTCTAAAGTGATCCAGCGGGGCATGGGTAATCCTGGAAGTGTGGACGCGGGTCGACGTCTGCAGGAGGGCCCGTTAAACACTCCTGATATTTAAAAAACGTCCTGGCCCATCTGGCTGTGGGTCCTGGGGCCAGCCTGGGGTGGGAGTGAGAGGGACTTCCTGCCTGTGAGGGTGACCCTCCAAGCTTGCGGCTGCTCTCCGGAAAGCAAGGCCAGACCCCCAGGGCCCCAGACCCAGCGCTCTCCACGTGCACGGGCGCGGGAGGCCCCGGGGCAGCTCGAGCTTGCCCGTCTACCGTGGGCACCGCTTCCCCTGCATCCCTGATGCCACGCAGAGCCCCAGGCAGAGCCCCCCGCGCCCACCCCCACTTCCCCGGCTACTCACATGGCTCCTCCTGGCCCACCCGGCTCCGGCCACCTCGCCTGCTCCGGCCCAGGCCACTCATTACTCAGGACGTTTATTATTAGCCCAGATTTGATTAGTGCCTGGGCTGCACTTCCTGGGTTTCCCCCCCCACCGGTAGGATGTAAATCAGCGGCTCCCCTCCCTCTGCGCCTGCGCCCTCTGTCTCAGGAGCTGAGGGGTGTGGGCCCAGCCTGATGCTCCAGGAGCCCCCCCGGACGCTGTCTGCTGAGCCCCCAGGGTGCGCTGCCCACCGGGCCTGGTCTCCTGCCCCCTCACACACACCAGGCTGCAGCCAGGGTGACCCAGCCTCCAGGCATTGCTCAGGGCCCTTCCCTCTTCCTCAACAACCCTTTCCTATTTCATTGCCCCGTCAGCTCCTCTCCTTCCTTCTTCAGGCGCCACTGAGGTGTCCGTTTCTCTGGGAAGCCACTCCTGACCGCCCGAGGCCAGGTGAGGTGCCCCTTCTCTGTGCTTCCTGAGCCCTGGCCTCGCCCCCTTCAGAGCACCTGAGAGGCTGAACTAGAGCCAGACAGACGGGGCTTGAGTCTCAGCTCGGCCACGTACCAGCAGGAAGCCTTGGTGGCGATTTACGTAACTTCTTGGTGCCTCTGTTTCCTCTTCTGTGAAGTGGGTACAAGGGTACAGGTGGTGACGACAACGGGATGTGTGCACAGTTCAGGCCGCAGAGCACTTTCCTGGCACAGTGAGTTCACCGTGCCCTCGTCAGCGGTCACTTTATTCCCGCCTTCCCAACCTGCGCGGGGACAGGGCTGGAGGCCGGCAGCTTCAGAAGTCACCGGAAGCCCATGGAGTTTGAGGAGGAATCAGGGTGGAGGGAGAGACAGGGCGGCCCAGGAAGACTTAGGGCAGGGCTGGCGTAGGTGGTGGGCCGCATGGGAGAGGAAATACGAGTGACCGGACGACCTAGAAAGCGCCCGGTCTCATCAATAATCAGAAAAGCTGATTATCATCCACCCGGTCGGCAAAGTCTTAAAGTGCAGTAATAGCGAGAGGAGGAGATCTGGGGAAGCATGAGCTTGGGCCCGCGGGAGGGAGCGTGTTGGTACCTCTGTGTGGAAGGGGACCTGCCAGGGTCACGTAAGATGGAGAACCTACACCTGATCCATGACCTGGAAGCTCTCTTCCAGGGGCCACAGGCGCACGAGGGTGCCTGGTGGAGCACCGTTGACGTGGAGCAACGGAAACAGAGCCAGCGCCCACCGGGCAGCGATGGCCGAGCATGTGAAGCTCGAGGGCCATAACCAGGAATACTACGCAGCCGTCAAAAAGAGGGAGACAGGTCTGTACACAGTGACGTGGAGAGATTGTCAAGACCTATGGTTGAGTGAAAAGTAGTTTGTGGCATGATTCTTGCAGTAAGAGGCCTTTCCGTGAGACAAAGACGAACAGGCCTCCTTGCCTACGACTGTGTGCGCACAGGCGTGGCAGAGCTATGGAAAGGATGGGCACCATGACAGTGGTCCTGCTGGGTAGGGCAGGAGGGGACCAGGTTGGGGATGGGGGCCGAGGGGCTTCAGCCCCGTTTGTAACATTTTAATTTTTACACGGAGGTACATATTCCTTGTGTCAGTGAAAAGTAACAAGCCCACGGCTGGCTGTGGGGGGATTTGTGAGCCCAGGCAACCACAGATGCTGTCGCCTGTTGGAGGGGGGCGAGCCCAGCGTCCCTGTGGGATGACCTCGCCGCGTCCCTCTGCACCTTATGCTAGCGCACCCCCGGGGCCGGGGCTCTCACCGCCTCACAGAGCAGCTGGCTCCCAGGGGGTGAGCCGACCGTGCCTCCGTTTCCACAGTCACACGTGGTCTCACCCGGTGAGACCACCCTTTGGAGTTTTAACACCAGCGCAGTTACCCATGAAATGAAAAACAAACTGAACAAGATCCAGCCTGGCTTTGGGCGGCGAGAATGGAATGATGGGGTCCCCAGCGTCTCACTGCTACTCACAGCTTGTTAATGCTTTTGCTTAAACACTGTTTACAAATGATGGATTGTATTGACTTTCTGTTTTCTTTAATTAGAGGTGTAATGTACACGCAGTAAGAGGCAGTATTCTCAGTGGGCAGGCCAGTGATGCTTACATGTGTGCAAACCCAGGCAGCACTCCCCAGATCAAGACCTAGAGCATTTGCAGCCCCCAGAAGCAGCACACCCCACCCCGCCCAGCATAACCAGTATTCTGACGTCTGTCACCACAGATGCATTTAGTCCGTTCCTGAACAGGGAGCATACAAACCGGATCGTCCACTTCTTTTTTCTGGCCTCTTTGCTCAAAGTTTGATTTTATTACACCAGACGGAACAAGCTGGGGGACCTTTGGGGGTCTCTGGGGGCCTCATTTTCCTCTGCCCAAACGATGAACGCAAAGCTCAAACAGAACCGCAGCCCGTGGGACCTCTCCCCCGCCGTGCTGCAGGAATTGTCCCGTGTGACCCCCTGCGCTGGGCGCCCTCCGAACAGGTGCCGAGGTTTCTGAGCCTCATTGTGAAACCAGCCCTGTCTCAGCCGTCTTGGGGGAGGCTCGGGATTCTAATTTTAAGCTCCACACTCAAGGGGACAGAAGAGTTTTGGAACCTGGAGCAAAGACTTTGTTACCTCAAGGTTTGGGAGCTGGCTCCATTATATGTGTCCTTCAAAAGATAGAATGAGCACACAGTGAATAGAAATTCAAACCCTGTGCGAGGAAATCCAGCACAAAGCCTCCCAGCGGGAGGCTTGGCTGCAGGCCCGTGAGCTGATCTGGGCACACGCGTGTACGTGCCACCACGTGATGGGTTTTGCCTCATCACCCCCCGCATTATTTTCTTACAGATTAAACACACTGTAAACAGGCTCCTTTTTTCACTTCATATATCCTATCAATCAAGTCCTTATCTTTTTACATGAGCTCTTCAGTGGTCACCAGGAAAAACAAAACAGCATCGCAGACGCTATTCTAAACATTCCCTGCCTTCATTTCGTACGTGATTTACCTTCTCCGTGTCTCGTGCAGTGGCTTGAATTCCTTAAGTGGAATCACTTGGCCAAGTGAACGTTCCAGTGGGCCTGCTTCACTGTCCGCATGCGCCTGTGGGGTTTGGGCCCGGAGCGCCCTGCCCCCAGACCTTGTGTGGGCCTCCCTGGGGCCTGGTGTCCGCTGCCCCCGTGAGGCCACGTGGCTCAGTCTTCTCTGAGGGAGTTCCAGAGGCAAGACAAAAGCAAGAGTATCCAAAAAAGGACATTTCTTAGAAATGCAGCGAAAGCCCTGATTTTCATGATGGCAATTTACATATACGACTCAGATGTGCTGAATTTCCTACATTGCTTTGATTTGTACTAATTTCTCAGAAATGCTAGAGACTGGTACTTTAGCAAAACCCACTTTGAAGAAGCAAACAGCGGTTTCTTCACAGTGAATTCCCAACCTTTTGTGGGAAGACCTATTTTCCCATTTAAAAAATTTTTCCCCTCAAAACTTTTTATTATGAAAACTTCAAATCTCAGAGAAAGGTTAAAAGTAAGGTGAAATGAATACCCCCAGGACCTCCAGCGGTTGACCAGTGTTCACATTGGTGTCTGTCATCCGCACCCTCTCTCTGCCTGTACCTTCTGCGGACCTTAGAACACCCCTTCTAGATGCTTTGCAGCGTCTTCAAAGAAGATGGACCGTCTCTCACACAGACTGTCATTTTCACACGTAAGAAAATCAGTGATAATTCAAAGGCATCATCTAATATCCAGTCTGTATTTAAGTTTCCCAGTTGTCCTAAGAAGCTTTTGTGGCTGCTTTTTTCCTTACTAAATTTATTTATTTATTTATTTAAAATGTATTTATTTGTTTATTTATGGCTGTGTTGGGTCTTCGTTTCTGTGCGAGGGCTTTCTCTAGTTGTGGCAAGCGGGGGCCACTCTTCATTGTAGTGCGCGGGCCTCTCACTGTCGTGGCCTCTCTTGTTGCGGAGCACAGGCTCCAGACGTGCAGGCTCAGTAATTGTGGCTCACGGGCCCAGTTGCTCCGCGGCATGTGGGATCCTCCCAGACCAGGGCGCGAACCCGTGTCCCCTGCACTGGCAGGCAGATTCCCAACCACTGCGCCACCAGGGAAGCCCCTGAATTTATTTTTAATTTTATTTATTTTTGGCTGCGTTGGGTCTTCGTTGCTGCGCACGGGCTTTCTCTAGTTGTAGTGAGCGGGGGCTACACTTCGTTGCGGTGCGAGGGCTTCTCATTGCGGTGGCTTCTCTTGTTGCGGAGCACAGGCTCTAGGTGTGCAGGCTTCAGTAGTTGCAGCACGTGGGCTCAGTAGGTGTGGCTTGCGGGCTCTAGAGTGCAGGCTCAGTAGTTGTGGCGCACGGGCTTAGTTGTTCCGTGGCATGTGGGATCTTCCCGGACCAGGGCTTGAACCCGTGTCCCCTGCATTGGCAGGCGGATTCTTAACCACTGCGCCACGAGGGAAGCCCGTGGTTGCTTCCTTTGATTCAGGATCCAGAGAGGGTCACACGTGGCGTTGGTTTGTCTCTAGCCATTTTTCTTCTAGAATCGTCCCCTCCCTTTTGCCCTGTTTCCTTTTCTTCTCTCTTCTTTTCCCGTCTTCTCTTGGTTTGACGTGGACGCGGCCTGTCTTGTGGAGTGTCCTACAGCCCCTCTCTGCTTGCTTCCTCCCTGTGTGGTTTAACACCGTGCTTGTCCTCTGTGAGTCCTGAAAGCTGAGTGGTGGCTCTGACGGCTCCCCTGGGTCACACACTTTGGGGAGAAGAGCCCCAGGTGATGGGTGTCCTTCCTGTTGCATCTCATCAAGTGGAGCCTGGTGTCAGCTCATCCCCCCGCCCCGCAGTGACACTGACAGGACCACCTGTTACGGTGGTGACACCAGGTGTCCCCACGTATAGGCCCCGGCGTCCCCCCAACTGGTCACTGGCAGCTGATCCTTTGGCATCTTGTGTGTCCTGGTCCCCAGGCACCTCGGTAGATGGCTTCAGCTTTCACTGAGGGTGGTGGCTTTCCACACCAGCCACTCTTCCCACGTTTCCCAGCCTATGTTCTCTGTGAAGGAGAACTTCCTTTTTGTTTCCCTTTTTGAAAAAAAAAATACAGAAAATAACCATGAATAATATAACAAAACCTGTATTTTCACCACCCAGAATCACAGGTTATGAGGTTGGCATATTCACCTTCAAGTTTTTCTTTTAAAAAAGAAACGATGACAGTGAAAGCTCTGAAATCTCCTGCCCTTACCCTACCCCTCCCCTCGCCAGGAGGAACCACCATCATGAACACGGCTCTGTCCTCCAGGCTTATTTTTATACCTTCAGAAGAATGTGTTTATCTATGAACATACAGTACATAGCACTATTTTGCATGTTATTTTTAAATTTTTTGTATAAATAGTACTCTGGTGTGTATCATCATACGTCTTCCTGTTTTCACCCAGCATTGTTGTGATCAACTCGCGTTAGTGCACACATGACTAGTGCATTCCTGGTGTGGTGCTGCTGTGGTCCTGGTGTGTTCCGGTGTGTTCTTTTTCACCACTGTCTGGAACCCCACACCCACTCCCATCCCTCCTCAAACGAGGAACATCTAGGTTGTTTCCGATTCCTTGGTGGTGTGAGCAACGCCATCCTGGGCAGATGTGCAAACACACGAGCGTCTCTCCTGGGCGGATGTTGTCCAGCGGGACCTCTGACCTGCAGGGGCCGCATGCCCCGACTTCAGTGGCTGTCGCCAGACTGGCCACACTCCTACTCACTCCCAGTGGCAAGGGGTGACCTTCCTCGTTCCTTCTCGACTTTATCTGCACAGGACAGGGTCAGGCTGTTTCATTTAGATTTTTCGGCGACCTCACAGGTGACAAGTGTATCTTGCTGCTTTAATTGCCTGATTGCTGGCAAGGCTGTGCACATGTGCTTATTGGCCATTGCGAGAAGGCCTGCGGTCACTCGGGGAAGGAAGAGGCCTGGGGAGCGCACCTGGGCCCCCGAGGCCAGTGGAGATGCTGCATTAGCGACTGTCAGGTGGTGGGCGTCGTGGAGGGAGTGTGATTATTCTCAGTTCCTAAGGCTCCCGTATTTCTATTAATAGAAACGCTTGCCGCCCATGACTGGCTCGCCGTGCACCAGGCACTTTACTTAACCAGACCTCATTTAATTCTCTCCGGAATGCATTTAATATTATTCCTATTTTGCTGAAGGGGACACGGAGGGTCCGCGCGGTGCACTGACCTGCCTGGGGTCACAGAGCTGGTAAGCGCGCTGTCTCCAGTCCCAAACCCTTCCCTCCGCGCCGCGGCCCCTCCCACCCGTGGGGAAGTTCCCAGAGAGGATAAACAATGGCTTCTCACTGAAAGAAAAGTCAGGCTCAGGTTTTGCTGCCCCTCCCCTTGGCCGTGAGCAAAGAACTTGTTTGTTAACTGAAATGTCCAGCCTTGCAAACAGTTCCCAGGCCTCTGGCCCAGGTTTCTGGATCAGAAGACAGAGAAGGCCGGCGAGTGCTTCTCTCCAGGGCAGCTCAGGGGGGAGAGGTGGGTTGGTGATCTCTTAATTTCTTGCAGTTTTTGGATTGTCTGTAGCCTGGGTAGGTGCGGAGTGGAGCTTCGAGGCTCCAGACTCAACAACCGGTTGTATCTCAGGTTTGGGAGCAAGAGGAGCCCCTCTGCCTCCCTCCCGCCCCCCCCGCAGCCCTCTGTCACACCCACGTGATGTTGGGGGAGATGCTTCCGGGCCCCCCCCCCCTCCCCGGCATCAGGGCTCTAGGAGAGCGGAGTCTGAGGCGGGCTCAGGTGCAGCCGGCCCAGGTTCTAGGTGGGAGGGGAGGCTCTGGGCTGTGCACTCAGCACACGGGACGCGCGTCGGTCGAGTGAATAAATGAATGGACGAGAAGGTTGGAAGTTGAAAGCAAACACACCCTCAAGCTTTTGGCCCTTTGGGTTCCGCGGGGTGGAGGGAGAGGCAGGAGGGTCAACGAAGCGAGTCCTCCGTGAGAAGGTGGCGCCGGGCCCCGCGGGAGGCGGCGGGTGACTCAGCGAGGACGCGTCACGGTCCACGGGCTGGCGGACGTGCTGTGCGGGGAGGAGCGCAGAGGCGGGGACGGGACTGCGCGAGGCCCCGCCCGGCTGGCCCCCGGCCCCCTGCTCTCCTCCCAGCCTCCCACCCGTGCCCTTCCTGCCGGGGACACTCGGACAGCACCTTCTCAGAGGGCCTGTCCCCGCCTCCCGGCCAGACCCCCCCAAAAGGACCTGGTGTGTTTCCCTCTGAGCTGGTCACACGCTTCCTCCCCAGAAGGCCAGGGCTTCATCTTGACGGCTTCATGGTCTGTTACGAGAAATCGACTGTGTATTGAAAGAACCTATTGAAGAAACTCGGCTTCACTCGGATCTGTGGCTGGCAAGGCTGGATGGCAGGCCCCCCGGAAAGGCCTGGGGTCCCACCGGGGTCCCCAGAGCACACGCTGAGAACCCTTGTTAGAGAGCCTGGGGGCTGGGTCCTCGCTACCCAGCTCCCCCCGAACAGGGACTCCCCCTCCGAGCCTCGGTTTTCTCCTCCGTAAAGTGGAGTCACTGGTGGCACCTGCCTCTGGGGCCGAGCTGGGGGCTGCTGGAGGTGATGTAGAGGGACACCCTGCCCAGGGCCCACCCTGCCGTGACCTGGAGCCTGTCAAGGACTGAGTGGAGATTTGTTTTTAGCTAAAGTATCCGGAGGACTTTTCGCGACCAGAAAAGCTGTACTTGGCCCAAGTCTTCATCCAGAGGTGGGGGGGATGGGGGGAGGGTCACATCAGTCTGGTTCTACACCCTGCGGCGGGTTTTCCAGAAAGTTCCAGACACCTCCAGCGATGGATATCCCTTGTCTGAGTGCCCCCCCGCCCCAAGCAGCTGCGTGTCTGCCCTGAGGTCCCCGGTCACCACCCAGGCCCCCCCGCGGCCATGCCGGGCATGTGCTGTGAGGCGCCGGGGAGCCGGGATCCCTTTCCCGTGACCCGTGCGACCCCGTGGACGGCAGGATGGGGCGGCCGGGGTGCAGGCGTCTTCTGGTGCTGGGGGTGACGGGAGTGCAGGGCGCACTGGTCTCCAGTGTCCTGCTCCCCGGCCGCCGGGCTGATGGTTTCCAGCCCCGCAGAAGCCCAGGGCCCTCCCCTCCGGCCGTGTCACCTCTCCCCAGACTCGCTTTGCCTGACTGTGGACTTCGTACGGAGGCGCTCACAGGGCGTCTGTGCCGGTGCTCTGGGCCCCTCACTCCACCTGCGTCGCGTGTGTCGGTAGGTCACCCACTGCGTTGCCGGGTGGGCTGCGTCCTCAGGCTGATGGACACTTGGGAAGTTCAGTTTGGGGCCGTTACAAACAGCTGCCGTGAACATTCTTCTACCGGAAAGTTTACCCGGGGGTGAAATCGCGAGCTCGGGGGAGGCCGAAGCCCTTGGCCCCATCACCCAGCGAGGACAGTGTCAGACACACCGGCCAGGCCCCGCTTTGGGCCCACGCCTCCCTTCCCCTGGCCTCAGTTTCTTCATCTGTAGAGTGGGGCGGCGAGGATGGGGTGAGATGAAGGCCTCAACCTCTTCCCCAGTAGTGACCCCCGCCCCCTCCTCAGAGCCCACAGGAAGCCCTCCGTGGCCCGGTGGGCTTGGGTGGCGGTGCGAGGGGCGGGTCTCACCCGTCCCAGGGGGGTAAGCCCTGGATCCTTCTTCCAGAAACAACACCTGCGGGGTCAGGATGGCTCCGACTCCACTCTGGGGGAAGGGGCTTCATGGGCCAGCCTCCGCACCACCATCCCCGCACGTGACGTGGAGTGCCTCTGGGCCCAAAGCAGGAGGGCACAGGGCCCTGCCCCCCGAGTCCCTGCCACCCCGGCCCAGGGCCCCTCCCGGCTCCCGCTCCACGCCACTCGCTGCCCGGGTTGGTGGGGGCTGGGGAGACCCTGCTGGGAACCTCTCTGGGGATGAGGAGCAGAAATGGCCTACGCCTGTGTCACCACCACGCCCACACCTGTGTCACCACCACCACCTGAGTCACCACCACGCCCACACCTGAGTCACAAGCACACCTGTGTCACCGCTGGCCCACCAGCCAGCACTTCTCTGCCTGTAAACCCCTTTTCGTTCCTCAGCTGCCACCCCCTGTGCTGGCTCAGGGCCCTCGCACGTGCTGTTCCTTCTGCTGGAAACACTCTTCCCTCCCTCCGCCCGCCTGATGCTCCGTCTTCCTTGCGCCTCAGCTCTGCCTCTGCCGTCGGGAGGGAACCCCCTCTCGGCCACCATGGCCCCAGGGCAGCCCCTCCGTCCCCCGGGCCCAGCCCTGCTCGCCTCGTGTTTCAGCCCCTGATGTGTAGCCGCCTGTCTCCTCGGGAGGGATCTGGGGAGGAGAGGAGAGACCCGTCAATGCCTGTCTCACTTGGAAGACGGACGTGGAGACGGAGACTTGCCCCAGGTCCCCGTGAGCGGTGACTCTGGTGTCGTCACCCTCAGAACCGTGTCCGAGCCCTCGCTGAGCAGAGCGCCAGGCCCGTGGGCGGCCTCGTCCACTCGCAGCCTGGCGGGGCTCTGGGAGGCCGGCGGGGAGGGTGGTACAGGCAGCCCGGCCCCGAGCGGCTCGGACGCCCCGCTTCCCTCCACGGCCCACCCCCCTCTGTTGGAAGGTTCAGGGGTCCCCTTCACAGTGATTCTGAGAGCACCGCCTCCCACCTCCTCCTGCCCCGCCTGCTTCGAGCCACTCCCCCCCTCACCCGGCTGGGCCAGGTGGCCTCTCTCCTGCCTGCGCCCTCGTCCATGTGATCCCCGCCCGGGACCAGCGCGACCTGTAGCCCAGGACACTGCTTCGTCCTCCTCTGCCCAGAGCCCTCCGAGGGGGAGCCTGAGGCCAGGCCCCTGCACCCGGGCCCTCCTCTCTAGGAGCCGCACGACCCCGCACACGGGCTCCCTCTCTGGGCTTCAAGCACGTCCGGGCCTTGCTGTGCAGTCCCGTGGCCTGGAGAGCTCTTTGCCCAGATATCTGCTAGGGAGACCCGTCGGCTCCTGCAAAGCTTTGTGGGCACCTCACCCTGTCCGTGAGGGCAGCCCTGGCCGCGTCTGGCTTCTGGCACAAGCTCAACAAGCGCGGGGGTGCGGGGCCACCACACAGCCACTTTGAGTGCAGTGAAGTCGGGTCACGGGGAACACCAGAGAGCAACCCAGGTGGCGCCCAAGGAGAGACTGCTGAAGGCCACCGTGAGTGGGCGTGAGAGGGACGGAGGTGGCTCTCCCCATCTGCCCCGACGCGGACTTTGGGACCCCAGACAGCACACGCTCTCATGGCTCTGCCTCCCCCCGAGGCTCAGCCCTGCCCACCCACCAGAAGGCCCAGGACCCTGGGAACAACGGGGTGGGCGGAGGAGAAGATGCCCAGGGTCCTCAAAGCTCCACCCGTTCTGCTCCAAACAGGCAGGCCTGCCACCCCTTGGAGGGGTCCAGACGCTGGACTCTGGTCCTGTTGGCGTCCCAAGCTCCGTGTGTGACCTCAGACCAGGCACTGGACGTGCTGGGCCCCGGTTTCCCTTCTGTCAAAACGAGAGGAGCGGACGGCAGCCCCTCTGTGTTCCGAGCGTCTATAAATACCGCACACGGTGCTTATCTGCTAGGAAACCTGCCCGCAGAACCAGCCTGACCAGTGTGGGTTTCACTCTGAGGCAGTAACCGCTGCACCTGGGCCGGCTGCGCCCCAGACCAAGGGCAAGGTCACCTGGTGCCCCCCCTTCCTCTCTGGGGGGACCGGGGTTTCACACGGAGCAGCCGAGGCCCAAAAATAGCAGGTGGCCACTCACAGGCCAACCCGCCCAGGCCCCAGAAAGGAAGTGAGAGAAAGGCGGGCACTTTCGTTCTTTCTACAGAAAAGAACTGTTTCTAAGTATCTGCCAGGCACAGGCCTGGCCCCTCCCCCCCCCGGTTCTCTGTGGGGGGGGTGGGGGGTGGCCCCAGCTGTGATGTCCCCGAGCGGACGGGTGAAGAGACGGAAGTACAGTCACACTCACAAGGGATGGGGCTGAGACTGGACCCAGGGCTCTGTCCTGCATTGTTCTGTGGCTCGCAGGAGTTCAAGGGGGTCGTGCTGACAAAACTGTGTAAAGAAAGCCCCATGGGGGTCCTCCTGGTGACCCTCCAGGAGCAGGTGACTCAGGGTAGATTCCTTTGTGAGGTACCTTCACTTGTAGGTCGAAATAGTCACCCTGCCTTTCTTAGGTTAAACTAGCTGGGGTAGTGCAGAGTCACCTGGCCAGCCAGGCCCCTCGTGGGGACTTCGGAGGAGCTTCTACACACGGGCCCCCGGACACAAGGACAACGACGGTCCTTGCAGAGCCAATCGGAGCAGAGATGACGGGGAGGGTGTGAGTGTGTGGCTCTCGCGGGCCCCGCCCACCTTCGTCCAGCTCCTCCTTGTTCTGGGCGCTCCCCCGTTCTCTTGCCCAGACTCCGCCCAGTGCAGCAGCAGGGTGCAGGATGAATAAGATGTCCTGCATGTCCTGACAACGGAACATTGCACAGCAGGAGAAAGAAGGGGATCCTGTGTGTCACCTGCAGGCTGAAGAAGAGTCGCTCCATTTGTGTGAACTTTAAACACAGGCCCCAAGTAGCACCTGCTGTAATCCATGCACACTTACATACAGGTGTAAAACGTAAAAAGTGGGCCAGAAGCGCACAAACCAAACTACAAGCATGGTTACCTCTGGGAGGCGAAATGGCACCGGTGGGCTTGGTCAGAGGGAGTGGGTCAGGAAAACCCGGAGCAAACACAACCAGTTGTAAACAAGGCCCGTCTGGGAATTTGGTAAATTATGTCTTGCAGTACAATGAATATTAAAAGTCTTCTGGGCTTTTGTTCAACTGTTGAATTCCAGCACAGAGTTTGCTGAGCCCGACTATATACTGGGGTGCAGGGCAGAGAGTGTGGGTAAAGCAGAGCAAGTCTCCCGCCCCCCTCCAAGTTCATGGTCCCCTTAGAGAGACACACGGTAGACGAGACGAACAAGGAACATGGGAAGCGTGTCGGGTGCTGAGAAGGGCAGGAGTGGGGCCCTGGGGGCTGCAGCAAGACGGGGAGAGCGTCTGTCCCTGTGGCTGCCGTGGGGAGGTCCACGAACTTGGCAACTCAGACGACGCGCACTTATCCCCTCGCCGTTCTCAAGTCCAGAAGCCCCGGCTCCGCACCACGGGGCCCAGGAGAAGGCGTGGGCAGGGCTGGCTCCTCCTGGAGCCCCGGGGCAGAGACCCTTCCCTGCCTTTTCAGCCTCCTGAGCTGCACTCCTTGCAGCCCTTGGCTCCCGGCCCGTCCTGCGTCTCCCAGCCAGCAGCCGGGCATCCTGCTTCGGCCACGGAAACTGCTGCTTCTGCCTGCCTCTCACGGGGCACTTGAGATCACATTTGGGGCCCACCTGGGTAAACCGGGCCCACTCCCCATCTCGAGATCCTCAACATAATCGCGTCTACGAAGTGCCTTTGTCATCCGCGGAACGCTCGCAGGCCCAGGGGTCCGGCCCTGCGGGTCTTTGGGGTCAGCATGTTTGTCTGGGAGACCTCGCGACAATGTGGTGTTTGGATGAAGGCCTGAGGGGCAGGAAAGGGAGGTGCACGTTTCTCTTTGGAGGCACATCCCAGGCAGAGGGAGCGGCCTGGCAAGTTCGCGGCACCTCAGCTATTTCCAGGTTTGGGAGGTTACCAACAGAGCTGCGTATTTGCCTGGCGTTCGCGTTTTGCATGGACATGTTCTTTCGTTTCCCCTGGGTGCACGTCTAGGAGTGCAATCGCTGGATCACACGCTGTAGGCACATGTTTACAGTTTCCAGAATCTGCCATATGATTTACCAAGACGGTCACACAGTCTGTGTTCTGAGTCCCGCCTCCTCCACGCCCTCAGCGGCACTCGGTGTGGCAGCCATTGTAATAGGGGGGCAGACGTGTCTCCTTATGGGTCTAAGTCGCGTTTCCCTAACGACGGATGATGTTGAGCAGGTTCTCACGTGCTTACTGGCCGTTGTAGATCTTCTTTGATCAAGTGTCTGTTCAAAGCTTTTGCCCACTTTAAAAAATCGGGTTGCTTTTTTTTTTTTAAATTAATTAATTAATTAATTTATGGCTGTGTTGGGTCTTCGTTTCTGCGCGAGGGCTTTCTCTAGTTGTGGCAAGCGGGAGCCACTCTTCATCACGGTGCGCGGACCTCTCACTATCGCGGCCTCTCTTGTTGCGGAGCACAGGCTCCAGACGCGCAGGCTCAGTAATTGTGGCGCACGGGCCCAGCTGCTCCGCGGCATGTGGGATCTTCCCAGACCAGGGTCCGAACCCGTGTCCCCTGCATTGGCAGGCAGATTCTCAACCACTGCGCCACCAGGGAAGCCCCTTATTTTCTTATTATTGGATATGAGTGTTCTTTATGTATTCTGCATAAAAGTCTTTCATCAGAGATTTGATTTGCAAGTATTTTCTCCTGCCTGTGGCTTGTCTTCTCATTCTCTTGAACAGCATCTACCGAAGAGCAGAAGTGTTTTGTTTGAATGAAATCGATTTACCATTTTTTTTCTTTTATGGTTCGTGCTTTTGGTGTCGTATCTGAGAAATCTTTGCCTAACCAAGGTTTTCTCATATATTTTTCTAGAAGTTTATACTTTTAGGCTTTACATCTAGGTCCATGACCCCTTTTGTGTTGATTTTTGTGTATTATGTTGATTTTTGTGTGATGGTGTATTAACAATATTTTGTGTTAATATTTATTTATTTACAGTAGGTCCTTGTTGGCTGTCTGTTTTAAATATAGCAGTGTGTACATGTCAATCCCAAACTCCCAATCTATCCCTCCCCCCTATTAACTTCTATATATGGATCCAAGTTTGTTTGTTTTTGGTTTTTTTTTGCATACAGACTTCAATTGTTCCAGCACCATTTGTTGAAAGGCTAGCCTTTCTTCGCTGAATTTCCTTTGCACCTTTGTTGAAATTCACTTGTCCATATCTGTGGGTCTATTTCTAGACTCTCTGTTCTGTTCCACTGACCTAGTTGTCTGCTCTACACCAATACCACACTCTCTTGATTACCGTAGCTTTAAGCAAGCTGGTGTCAGTTCTCCAACTTTGCTCTTTTTTCAGAGTTGTTTTGAATATTCTAGCTTCTTTGCATTTCCATATGAGTAGGATACATGTGTGTGTACATATATATCAGTTCTATTGTTTCTGTTTCTCTGGAGAACTTTGACTAATACAACCAGTGTTTAGAACAGTGCCTGGCACATAGTAGGCAATAAATACTTGTTGAATGAAATAATAAGCTTATCTGTTTATTCACCCCCACACTGCCAGCACCTGACAGGCAGAACAATGCATGACAAATGTCGCCGTGAGCCTCTCCTGTTTAAGGCCAGGAACCCACACGCAACACTGTCTAGGGGTTCAGCTTGCTCACTGGGGTCCAGAGGCTTTGCACTTTTCCTCCCCAAGAGGGGTGACTGCGGAGTCTTACTCAGCCCGCTCCTCTTTCCCCAGGTTTTGTCTACAACCCACGCAGTTCTGCCCCCCCGCCAGGGGACGTGTGACAATGTCTGGAGACATTTTTGCTTGTCTCAAGGGTGGTGGCGGGGGTGGAGGCCAGGGACGCTAGCAGACATCCGACAGTGCACGGGACAGCCTCACAGCAAAGAATGATCCGGCCCAAGTGTGAATCGTGCTGACGTTGAGACACCCTGGTCTATACTCGCTGCCGGTCTAAACACTCCGCATTCGCGCCCCTTCACCCGCGGCTCTGTGCCAGCCTTCCGTCGGAACTGTGCCACTGCTACGTGGGATGATTATGAAACTGTAAAACCACAGGCAAGACGCATTTGTTTTACGAGGAACATCCTGGAGACCACAGCCATCTACGAACTTTGCATACGGGAGGGTTTTGTTTTTGAAAACTGAAATTGCGGAATAAGTGCCCAAAGAGGCGAGAGAGAGAGAGAGAGAGAGAGAGAGAGAGAGAGAACTTCACTATTTGCGTTCAAATTAGCAGCCTGAGTATTCTTGGCTCCTGATAGGAAAGGCGGGCGGGTGCCCATGTCAGAGGAGCACATCTGCGGAGGCTGCGGGTTTCGTTCTGACCGGCTTCCAATGCTCCGGCCACGAGAGCGGCAGATGTGTAGGAGGCCAGATGCCTAGCCGGCCGCAGAGAGCGAGACTTGGGGGCAAACAGTGATGATTTAGTAGGAAGGGAAGATCTACTGGCTGCCCACTCAGGGCGGGGCATGGTGGTGTGCTGACCCCCAGGATCTCGGACCGCAGGGCTGGGCGGGGCACCGGCCGGGCTGGCTCCCGCCGGGACTGGGCCGAGGCCGGGGAAGGGGAGCCACCAGGTGGACCAGCACACGGAACCTACCGAGCTGGCGCTCTCCAGGACCGGGCTGCTGGAGTCTTGTGAGATTTACATTTAAATTCAAATTAAGTGGGACTTCCCTGGCGGTCCAGTGGTTGAGACTCCACACTCCCAATGCAGGGGGCCCAGGTTCGATCCCTGGTCAGGGAACTGGATCCCGCATGCCGCAACTAAAGATCCCGCATGCCACAACTAAGACCTGGCGCAACCAAATAAATAAATATTTGTTTAAAAAGTGTGCATTTCTCAATAATTGCTCTTGGCTTTAGGATCCAAAAAAAAAAAAAATTAAAATTAAGTAAAGTTAAAAATTCGGTGTCTCAGTCCCATGAGGCCCTGGACACCACGTGGCCAGTGGCCTTGCCCAGACCAGCACAGACAGACCATCTCCAACCACTGTAGTCCCTACGGACAGACGGACAGACGGTGCCCAGGGCCACCCACACCTCCTCCCAGCTCTTCTCACATCCTCAGCTCCCCTGCGGCCCCCCCAAAGGGTTGGGGGCTCCCCAGCTGGGTGAGAATGTCTCTCTCCCCTGTCCTCGGCGGTGATGGAAGGAAGGGTGGGGTCTCAAACTGCAGGGGGCCCAGAGGCCAGGTCGATAATGTAACAGAGCTAGTCATTGATACAAGGGCAGCTCTGATCTTTTAAAATTTTGTATTAAGGTAAAATCCACCATTTTAACCATTTTCAAGTGTGCGATTCAGTGGCGTTTAGCACACTCCCTGTGTTGTGCTACTGTCCCCTCAGTCTAGTTCCAGAACATTCCGTCAGCTCAGGAGGGGACCCTGTACCCACAGGCTGTCCTCCCTGTCCCCTCTTCCCTAAGCCCCCAGCAACCACGAATCTCTGTTAGCTATTCTGGATATTTCATATAAATGGAACCTACAACACATGATTATTGAATCTGGCTTCTTTCCTTAGCATAATGTTTTTAAGGTTCATTCACGTTGAAGCAGGAATCAGCACTTCATTCCTTTTTATGGCTGAGTAATATTCCAGTGTGTGGATGGACCACGTTTGTGCACCCATTCATCAGTCCGTGGGCACTGAGGATGTTTCCACCTTTGGGCCACTGTGAACAATGCTGCGATGAACGCTTGTGTACGCGTGTTTGTTTTCAGTCCTTTTGGGTGTTTACCGAGGAGTGGAAACGGGGGTCATATGGTAATTCTGTGTTTCACTTTTTGGAGAATTGTCAGACTGTTTTCCACAGTGGCTGCACCATTTTACATTCCTAGCGATGGAAGAGTTCTGATTTCTCCACATTCTTGCCAACACTTACTATTTTCCTTTAAAAAAACCAAAACTATAGCCATCCTAGTGGATGTGAAGTGGTATTTCACTATGGTTTTTTTTTTTTTTTTTTTTTAATTTATTTATTTATTTATTTATGGCTGTGTTGGGTCTTCGTTTCTGTGCGAGGGCTTCCTTTAATTGCGGCGAGCGGGGGCCACTCTTCATCCCCGTGCGTGGGCCTCTCACTATCGCGGCCTCCCCTGCTGCAGAGCACAGGCTCCAGACGCGCAGGCTCAGCAGTTGTGGCTCACGGGCCCAGCCGCTCCGCGGCATGCGGGATCCTCCCAGACCAGGGCTCAGACCCGTGTCCCCTGCATTGGCAGGCAGATCCCCAACCACTGCGCCACCAGAGAAGCCCTCACTATGGTTTTTTAAATATTTATTTATTTTATTTATTTATGATTTTTGGCTGCGTTGGGTCTTTGTTGCGGCACGTGGGATCTTCGTTGCGTGCAGGCTTGTTTCTAGTTGTGGCTTGTGGGCTCCAGAGTGCGTGGGCTCTGTAGTTTGCTGCACGTGTGCTCTCTAGTTGAGGCGCACGGGCTCAGTAGCTGCAGCGCACAGGCTTAGTTGCCCCGTGGCATGTGGGACCTTAGTTCCCCGACCAGGGATTGAACCCGCGTCCCCTGCATTGGAAGGCGGATTCTTAACCTCTGGACCACCAGCGAAGTCCCTCACTATGGTTTTGATTTGCATTTCCTTAACGACATTACACTTTTTCATGTGCTTGCTGGCCATTTGTATATTTTTGGAGAAATAGCCATTCGGGTCCTTTGCCCATTTTTAAATTGGGTTATTTGCCTTTTTGTTGTTGAGTTGTAGGAGTTCTTTTTGTATTCTGATATTAGACCTTTGCAAGTATTTTTTCCCACCCTGGATTGTTTTGGCTGTTTAGGGTCCCTTGCAATTCCATACAAATTTTAGGATCAGCTTTTCCATTTCTAAAAAAAAGGCCATTGGGATTTTGATGGAGATTGCATTGAATCTGTTTATTGCTCTGGGCAGTATTGCATCTTAACAATATTAAATCTTCCAGTCTATAAACGCAAGATGTCTTTCCGTGTATTTAGGTCTTCTTTAATTTCTTTCAGCAGTGTTTTGTAGGTTTCAGTGTACAAGTCTTTCACCTACTTGGTTAAAGTTATTCCAAAGTATGTTATTCTTTTTGATGCCATTGTAAGTGGAATTATTTTCTTAATTTCCTTTTTGGATTGTTCACTGCTTTTTGGACTGTTCATAGTGTATAGAAATACAACTGATTTTTGTGTGTTGATCCTGTACCTGGCAACTTTGCTAAATTTGTTTACTAGCACTAATAGTTACTCAGTGGATTTTTTGAATTCTCTATATGTAAGGTCATGTTATCTATGAACAGAGATAGTTTTACTTCTTCCTTTCCAGTTTGGATATCTTTTGTTTCTTTCTTTCTTTCTTTTCTTTTCTTTTCTATTTTTTTTTTTTTTTTTTTTTTTTTTTTTTTTTGCCTAATTGTTCTGGCAAGGATTCCACCGCTATGTTGAATAGCAGTGGTAAAAGCAGGCATACTTGTCTTGTTTCTGTCTTAGGGGGAAAGCTTTCAGTCTTTCACCATTGAGTATGATGTCAGCTCTGGGCTCTTCAAAAACATCCTTTATCACACTTAGGAATTTTCCTCTATTCCCAATTTGGTGAGTGTTTTATCATAAGGGGTGTTGGCTTTTGTGAAATGCATTTTCTGTGGCAGTTGAGATGATCGCGTGGCTTTTTTCCTTCATTCTATTAATGTGGTATATTACATTGATGGATTGGGTAGCACTGATTTTACAAGATAAGCTGGAAATCTGAATTCCAATGGGAAATCTTCTTTCTTTGAAACGTTGACATGCGTAAAAAAATTGCATGGGCCAAATCAAACTCAGCTGAGAGCCAAATTGGCTCTGGGGCCACCAGTTTGAAATCTCTGATCAAGAAACTTAAACATTATTCTTCCCTTTGACTTAGGAATTCCACTTCCAGGGATCCATCCCGAAGAAGTAATCCAAAATACAGGCAAAGTTTTAAACCTACACTTGAGTGTCATTTTTAAAGCCTGAAGTTGGAAAGTTCCTGAACACCCAGCAGTGGAGGTCTAAGGGTGCCGTGTTTGCCAGGGAACCCGGGTTTTACTGCCATTTAGGGAGGTTTTTATGAAGATGGAGGGCCAGGAACAGACCCAGGAGAATGATATTAATGACTGTTGTTCCCTGGGACCACAGTTGTCGTCTGCTTTGAATAAATGCTTTTTTTCTTATGACAAGAGGCAGAGGGATTGCCCAAGGCCTCCCTGTTGGCTGGGTTGGTTGGTCAACAATTTCCCAAATGTGGCACAGTGTGCTGATGTAACCTTTCTATTTGGCACTTTCTGCATTTGATTCACATTTGAAAACATTTTAATCTCAGGAGCACATTTCCATATACCAATTTCCATTTTGCTGCTTACGTGGTCCACTCCCGTTTGCCGGTTGGTCATTATACGTTAATTGCTTTGGGCAGAAATCCGTCCCTCTGCCCCAAACATCCCTATCCTTTACAAGCACTTGCAGCAAAAACCACCTTGAATGTAGTTTTTGGCATGACTGGCTGCCAGGGACCCACACCTGTTTAAAAATTAAACACCAAGTACAACAGTGTCCCTCTGTGCTGCTTTTGACCATTTAAACTGTAGCCTTACACTAAGCGACTTGGATAGAGGCTGGCCTTGAGATTTACTTTATGAAACGTGCCACACCACAGAGATCTGATAGTTCTTTCCGTGGGTTCATCCTGTAAATCCTGAATTCCATTTTGAGTATTCCAGGTCTAGGCATCCATGATGGTGCCTTAATAAGAAAAAAAAAAAATCCTGCTGCAGTTCTGGGTTTTTAAAAATTTATTTATTTGTTTGTTTTTGGCTGCATTGGGCCTTCATAGCAGTGCGCGGGCTTCTCACTGGGGTGGGCTTCTCTTGTTGGGGAGCACGGGCTCTGGGTGCGCGGGCTTCAGTAGTTGTGGCACTTGGGCTCAGTAGTTGTGGCTCACGGGCTCTAGAGCGCAGGCTCAGTAGTTGTGGTACACAGGCCTAGTTGCCCCGCGGCATGTGGGATCTTCCCGGACTAGGGCTCGAACCCGTGTCCCCTGCAATGGCAGGCGGATTCTTAACCACTGTGCCACCAGGGAAATCCCCCTGCTGCAGTTTTAATACCAAAGTGGGGGTGGCCCATTCCTGCTGCATAAGGATGAGGCAGGACGGGGCAGGAGCTCTGACTACCCAGAGTTGTGCTGGGACATCGTTGTAGAGGTGAGTGTAGGCGGGAACATGCTTCCCAGCCAGCAGGTCCAGTGCAGTGCGGCGCAGACCCCACCCAGCGGCCCACGTGCCCTGCTGGGCGTGGAGGACAGGGGCTGGTCCCGGTGGTGGTCAGGGAAGGCTGCATCAGGGACCTCTGATGAGTTCAGTAGAATGCACCCAAATTCACGTCCTCCTGGCCTGCGATGTGATCTCATTTGGAAATGGTGTCTTTGTAGATGTGATCGAGTTAAGATGAGGCGTACTGGATCCGATGACTTGTGTCCTCACGGGAAGAGGGGAGCGTGGACGCAGATGCACGGGGAGGCGTCGTCCTATGAGGACTGAGCAGAGGTGGGGCAGGGGGCCACCACCCCCGGGAGCTGGGGAGCTTCCTGGCCCCGGCTTTCGGGGAGGGGGGGCCTCTGGGCTCGGAGAGGGGGGCTCTGGGCTTTATCCCTCCCCCTGGGAGGAATAAAGTTCTGTAGCTGTCACCCCCGGGTTGGGCTGCGGAACCGCACAGACCCCGCCCGCACCCGCAGGAAGCCTGGCGCCGAACGCACCCGCGCGCCCCCCGCCTCCGCCAGCAGGTGGCGCCCCGCCCGTTCGGCGGCCGCGCAGCCCGGGTGTGGCCGGTGTGGCCGGAGAGTGGCGTCCGCGGGGCCGGGTTGCGCGGGGCCGGGTTGCGCGGTGCCGGCTCCGCCCGGGCCACCCTGATGCTGAGGCCCGTGTCAGGGCCCCCCCCCCAGCTGATCCACCTGCGTGAGGAGAGGGGTCGCCCCTGCGGGGGGAACCAGTCCGCCGTCCTCCCTCCGGGCCGGCCGCCAAAGGACACCGGGGCTCGGGAAGGAGCGCACGGAGTCTAAAGTCGGCCGAGCCAGGCCCAGCCCCACCCCCCAGCCTCAGTTTCCCTGGTGACACTGGCCCGAGCTGCGCTCCACGGAGCTTGTACACGTGTGCGGCTCTGCCCACAGACCCGGGCCGACAGCAGAGGAACCTCTCCAGGTGGTCTTGGTTTTTATTTTGAGGGTTTGTTGTTTTAGTATTCTTATTGTGGTAAAGTACGCGTAACGTAACATTTACTATTTTAAAGTTCACAGTTCGGTGGCATTAATGTTCACGTTGTTGTACAAGCATCACCACCATCATCTCCAGAAATTATTCATCTTCCCAAACTGAAACTCTGTCCCCATTAAACCCTCACTCCCCCCCCCCACCCCGCCAGCCCCTGAGAGCCACCCTTCCACTTCCTGCCTCTGTGGATTGGGACTCTAGGTGTCTTAGATAAGTGGGATCATGCAGTGCTTGTCCTTTTGTGCCTGGCTTGTTTCACTCAGCAAAATGTCTTCAGCTTCATCCGTGTTGGAGCCCGTGTCTGAATCTCCTTTCTTTCCAAGCTGAATAATATTATTCCGTTGCATGTGTAGACCACACTTTGTTCATCTGTGGACAGACGTTTGCTTGCTTCCACCTTTTGGCTACTGTGAATTGTGCTGCTCTGCGCATCTGTGGGCAGGTACACGTGGGAGGCACCTGTCTTCCCAGGGCCTGTCTCTGAAGGGCCCCCGGAAGTGTGGGTGCCCCCGTCGTAGAATGAGCACACGCTCTGGCATCAGGTGTGGCCTGTGTCTGCAACGTGCGTTCCACACCCGAGCTGGGAGAGCATACCCGGATTTGCAGCTGATTCATCCTGCAGGCGCCCGGCTGAGCTGAGGTTTCTGAGACAGAGCCGCCTCCGCCTGCCACTCTTCTTCCTAAAAAGGCACCGCGTTCAAACAGCTTCTCCAGAAAAAAGACAAAGAATCTTCTCACCTTGAAACCTCATCGCGTATGATCCTTAAAATCGTGCACACGTAACATTTATGTAACGGTGTTCACGTGACACATAAAGGCTTCCAAGCTGCCTGGTGCGTTCAGGGGCAGAGAATGAGGGAGAAGACGTGAAGATCTGCTGTGCCTGGTCTGTCCACAGCCCAGCAGTCCGAGACCAGCTGGGGGACAGGCACTGACCACTTAGCGGTCGCACTGCCTGGGCCTCCGCTCTCGCACGCCAGCAGGATTTTCACTGCCTCCTGGAAAGCAAAGCCAGCCCAGTGGAGAGGCAGATGTTGGCTCAGGACAGAGACAAGCTTTCAAATGACTAGGGAAATGACCTTGAGAGGTGGTGAGCCCCGTGTCCCTAGAGGTATGCAAGTAGAGACTAAAAGACCATTGGTGAGGGATACTATGACAGGCAGAGAATGGGGGGTGGTTCTTGGAGGACCTTGGTGGCCCAGCAGTGTTGATGCACCTGAAGGAATGGTGTTCGCCAGGCTGCCTTGACTCTACAGAGCCTTGCATCCACCCAGACAACAACAGAGCAAATAACAGCACTAGCTGCTGCATGAGGGCCCTGTAGGGAGGGCCGTCGAGGCATGTGCTCCTGGCAGGAGGGCTGTGTTAAGAACGTGGCTTCTGGAGCCCAGGAATCTGGGTTCAACCCCTTCGTGAGGCAGGACAGGACCCAGGTGGAGGACGTTTCGATGGAGGCGACAGTGAGCCTTTCCCACAGCCAGGAAGGAAGGGACTCCACTCCAGGCAGTCCTGTCCTACTTGAACCATCACCACCACTGTCGTCATCCCTGTGGGAGTCTGCTGTGTGCCAAGTAGCATTTCAGTAACTCACTGAATCCTCCCCAGCCCTCCATTCTAAGGAAATGGAGGCCCAGAGAGGTTCATTAACTTGCCTAAGGTCACACAGCCGATCAGTGGTAAAGTCCAGTAAAGCTGGGATTTGTGGGGGCTCCAGCTCTGCGTGCCTATGCTCAAGCCGGCTGCCTGCAGCCCCCGTCTCTGCTGTGATGGGACCCACAGCCCTTCGAGCCCTCTGCCAGCGACATCTTCTTGACCACAGGCTGCGTCAGTGATGAGTCACCTCCTTCATTCCAAGGAGGAGCTGGTTCCGGCCTGTTTACCGCCGGGGTCCGCCCGCAGACCTCTCCAGCCCGTCTCCTCCCGGAGCCCCTCGGCAGCCCTCGTCACCCGCCTTTCCGCAAGCCCTCTCTTCGGGAGGCCCCGAGTTTACACACACAGACGCTCTGGTTACGTCTTAGATTGCCTGCTTCCTGGCGACATCGTGGGGGACAGTGACCAGGTGAGTCTGAGGCTCATCCTGGGAGGAGCGCCTGGGGCAGACACCCCCATCTGGAGGGCCAGCTCGGGCTTTGCATACATCAGGCGTAAGCAAGCGAGGGGTGTACGCTCTGGCACTAGCCTGGGTCTTCGGTGACATTCAGGTCAGGGGCAGCCTCCCAGCTCTGACACTTGAACAGGCCACGTTCCTTCCTTGGGCCTCAGTTTCCCCACCGGCCCTCTCAGGGGAGCCGTGGATGTTGTTAACGCTCGCCCACACCCGCCAGGTCCCTTTCGTCAGACCCATGCACCGCCCGAGCTGCCGTGTGTGCTCACCTGCAGGGCTCACTCCTGCACCCTGGCCTGGGCTCCTGGGGCGGAGCCGCTGAACTGTGGGTGACCCCTCATCCACCCCTGTTCCGGGGCCCTCAGCTAGTGACCGACGAGGGCTGGAGTTGAAAGCCCAGGTCCCACCTACTTCCCCGAGATGGAATTTGTGCCCTGAGCCACCTGCAGCATCCAGCTGGGGTGGGGCTTCTCCTGAATAAACCACTCACACCAATACCTGTCGGTGGGCTCCTTCCAGAATCAGCCGAAGATGAGGGCATAAATCTCCCCCCACAGAGCTCGAGCCCACCTGATGTGACCCTGTAATAGAACCTTCCTTATTGCTTATCTCGGAAAGCACCTGTGGTTAATAGGCTCTGATGTTTACCTACCGTTCTCGAGGAGAGGCCGTGCCCCTTCCCGAGGGAGCACCGCGTGGCTCTAATGAAGGAGGAGAACCTTCATAGGCAAAGCCCGTTTAAAGCACTTTGTTTTAGGAATCAAACTCACTTGCTTCTAGCAATGGCTGGTATTGGAAAGTCCCTTGTCTCTCAATATCCCAAATAAGGCAGAAGGAAACTGGGCTTGGCTGTTGAGCAAGAACCTGCTCATTGCCTGCCCAATATCTAATCTCCCCTTCTCTCAAGGTGACCAGGTGAGCAGCTAAGACTGCCTTTCCCACTTCCCTAAAAAACAGGTTGGCTAATGACATACAAGCAGAAGTTGTTGGGTAGGACTTCCAATAAAGCTCCTAAAGAGCTCGTGTGTGCTCCTCTTATTTTCTTCCTTTTTCTGCCTGCCTGGAACATATACATGATGGCTGGCACTCCAGAGGCCATTTTGTGACCTTGAGGATGGAGCCAAACTCTAAATATGGCAGAACAGAAAGAGGATTGGGGGTTCCCGATGATGCTCTAGAGTTATCATACCTGTCCTGGGAGTCCCTGACTTCTTTGACCTGTGAGAATAAACCTCTATTTTATCTAAGCCACTATTTCCCAGGTCTCTGCTGCTTCTAACTAGTATAGATGTTACCACACGTCTACAGTTTTGATCCAAAGTGAAACAGGTTTTCTCTCTTCCCAGTCTCTCCTTCACCAGGGCCACCTGGTCCTGCTCACAGAGACTTGACCAGAAGGAGCAGGTGACCGTTTATATCACTGAGAAAACTACACCAACCCTGCAGCCCAGGCCTGCTTAAGACAATCGGAGAATTCCACCTTCTAACCTAGGGCCAGAGCGGGGACAGGTAACGCCCAGGGACTTCCTGATTCTGCACAGAAAAGGGGGAAACGAAAGTGGACACAATCCAGTCTCTCCCTCTGTGGGCTTTACCATCTCCATCTAATGAATGACAGTGACAGAGAATCAAAGTGCCAGAGCAGCACTGTTCATAATAGTGGGAAAAACCCTGGAAACAGCCAAATGTCCACGAGCAGTAAAATGGATCAGTTGTGTGTCTTCACCCGGCGGGCACGACGTCACTGAACGTCTGCTGCTCACGGAAACACACCTCTTGCAGGCATGGAGTCCAAGAGAAGACACTGGATACGGACGACTATCAGCTGTATGATTTCATTCTGAACATGAAGTTCAAAATCAGGCAAAACCGATCTGCGGGTGGGAAATCAGGACGGCCATGACCCTTGGGAAAGGCAGTAGGTGGGGCGAAGGGGGCTCTGGGCTGTAGTCCCACAAGTGTGGTCACTTTTCAGATTCAGTGAGCTGTATAATTACGATTTGTGCAAATGTCTGCGTGTGGGTTGAACTTACAGAGAGTTGGTTGAACTTACAGAGAACTTACAGAGAATTCCTCCAGAGGAGGGAGGTGACCTAGTTTGGCAGATGTAACACAAAGCAGGCTCAGCACGTGGTGGGGTCTCGATAAGTGGCATTACGACCCGTGTGGAACTTTCGGTGGAAAGGGCTGGGTGCTCCCTAGCGTGTGGGTCAGCTTTTTTTTTTTTTTGCTGCACCGCATGCCATGCAGATCTTAGTTCCCTGACCAGGGATCGAACCTGCACCACCTGCGGTGGAAGCTCAGAGTCTTAACCACTGGACCGCCAGGGAAGTCCCAACGTGGGTCAGCTTTGAAAAGGAGCTTCACTCAAGAGAGTGGACGTCGCTGTGGCACTTGGGGTGCCGTGGCCAGTGCAAGGTGGCGGGGGTGGATGGTATGTGTCTGGGCAGGCAGCCTTGACCCCCCCCCCCCAAACAACACCTGCGGTCCTTCCCAACCCCCGACCTGAGAGGTCCAGCTTGCCTCTGGGTCATGGGGCCGGGGCAGTGTCAGGAAACCCCGTGTAGTACGCATGTGTAGACCCGTGTAGGTCTCTTTATAATAATTGCCTAAGGTAGTTATTACCATTGCAATCTGAGTGGTAATCAGGGTTCTTTTGGTTGCAAGTGAAGAAAATCAACTCAAACTGGCTTGACGAGAGAGTAAGAGAGAGAAGGAAGCGGGGGAGGGGAAGGGGGAAGAGGAGGGGGAGGGGAGAAGGGGGGAAAGGAGGAGTCCACATAGATCCACCCCATAGTTCGTAGCCGCTATGCGGTTTCCCATATTGTGAACATACTATCATTTATTCTCCTTTTGTTAGAAGTCTGAATTGTTACCAACTTGACCGAAGGCCGCGTGTGTGGACCTTGGCACAGTAGGGCAGATACTCCTCCCGGGCTGCTTCTCACAGTGGGCATCTTGGACAAAGGGGAGCACGCGTGCGGATCCTGTAGCTTGGTGGGTGTGCCAGTGCCCACCGAGATCTCTGCACCGTGATGCTTTCCCCCCAGGGCTCTCTCCCCACATCCCTGGTGATGTCCGAGTTTGCTTTTCCGTCTGTGCCAACCTGGTGGGCCCGTGGCATCTTGTCCTTTTGTTTCCTGCTTCTTTGCTCCCGGGTCGTGTGTGTCTGACAGCTGGTGGCACTTGTGCACGTCACCTCTTGGTGTCCTTTTCCAAATTGCTATTTGTTTGCCTTTTTCTTGCTGATTTGTACAGCCTTTTTACTAGTGGATGTTAACCTTCTGTCCTGGTTGACTGGTTACTGACATTTTCTCAGTTGATCATCTCACTTCCAGCCCTGTTGACAGGGGTTTGTGCGTTTGTTTTGTCCTGCGTTTGGCCTTTGGAAGCGTTTCAGGCTCGTGTAATCAGATCGGTCATTCTTTCCCTCTGTCATTTCTGGTTTCTGCATTAGGAATCCCCACTCTTAGGCTACGCTCTCGGCCTCCCTCCTCAGACTGGCCTGCCATTCTCTCTGGGTTGACTCCCCCACATCCCATTCTCTCTGGCCCTTCATGGGAAGCCAGGTGGCCGTCCTCCTCCTCCTGCTCCGCAAGAGCAAACTCCACGCACCCCGTCCAGGACCCCCCACCCTCCTGTCCACTTCTCTGACCCACCTTGGGGTCCACCTCTCACTTTCCTCCTCTCTGGAGCCTCAGAGCCCCGCCTGGTCACCCCTCCCTGACCTGACAGCAACGCTCAACACACCTGCTCACCAGCACCGCCCAGCCCGGGCCAGGGGTCAGCATGCAAGGTCATTGTTTCTCCAGAAGGGAGTCATCTGGTCGTCCAGATGATTCGGGAATGATCTAGAATCACCTGGGGCTTTGCCCCAGGTCTGCCCTGCTGGTGCCTCCTTCTCGCCTTCTCAGCCCGAACTCTCCCGTGTCTGTCCCGCTGCCCGTGACGGAGCACCTCACCTACAGACCAGGCTTGTCACAAGCTTGCAGACAGGAGTCCAGAGAAGCACGCCGTGCGAGCTCCTGCAGCGGGCTCTGTGGTCCTCTCCTCGCCTGCTGGCCAGCGGCAGGGGGCGTAGGGAGCATGGTCGGCCTTGAAAATGTCTCCACGGATGGAGCAGCTGTAGGAAAAAGGTCGCTGTCAATCAACCACATCCCGCCGGGTCCTGGCAGCCTCCTCGTTGCTCCTGGCTCCCGGGACCACGACTCCCGGTGCCCATGCCCGGAACTCCTGGTGCCCGTGCCAGGGTGGCCTGCGTGGCCAGGAGCAGCTGTTTCCCTCCATGCCCTCTGGGGGCTCCAGAAGATCCCGCCCTGCAGGTGGCAGGAAGGGGACCCCTGCAGCCATAGCCAGTCTGGTCCTCACCTTCCCCTCCTGTGTTCATTGGCCAAGGGCCCCGGCCGATGTGGGGGGGAGCCCACTCTCAGGTGCGCCGGCGACGCCTGGTTCCCAGCTGCCTGGCTGTCTGCTCAGGTCAGCGCACACTTCTGCAGCATCCACTGTATCTTCTTGGTTCACTTGGGAGATTTTGCGGAGTGCCTGCTTTTATCTCTTCTATGACCCCTGACCCTTGCTTCTGTTTTGCCGAGTGCCTGCTATATGCTAGGCTCTCTTCTACGGGCTGGGGTTGCAGCCTTGAGCAAAGATGTCACTTTGTGTCCTCCCGGAAGCCGGCAACAAGACGAGCTAGAAATGCAAGGAACGTTGGGGGACCCCCCTGCAGTAAGTGGGAAGGGGGCCTGAGCAAGCAGGGGGAGGCTACAGCCCACAGAGGAGTCTGTGGGAGGGCCAGCAGGGGCCTCGGCCAAGCCAGCGGTGCAGCTGGAGGCCGTCGGCTGATGGCACTTCTTGTGGCAGCGTCTCTGGAAGGGACATTGAGCAGCAACTCCCCCCCTCCCCGGCTGCCATGGCGAGATGGCATGCGGCTGACATCCTCCCAGGATGCAGGGGGCAGACAGCGTACCAGCTGCATTCTCCTTCTGGTATAGAGGCCGGTGCCAGTGTCTGGAAGGAAGAAGGCACCCCTCCTCCCTCCTTTGCTCCCTGCTGCTAAGGACAGGGACGTGGTGGTGAACCATCTCGAGCCTCGTGGCAAGACAAACGCCCTAAGGGTGGCCGGAGAGGAGCCGGGGCCCAGTGACTGCCGAGCAGAGTCTCCACGCCAGCCCAGCACAGCCTCCCTCCAGACCACGTGCAGGAGAGGTGGATCCTGTCTGTTTAAGCCACTGGTGTTACAGGTGACAGACCCTATATCCTAAATACAGGGATCCCATTCTTTTTGTCCACAACAGGACTCTGTCCAACAAACAGTGGCTGGAAAAGATCTCATCAGCCCCTAAGCCCCAGCCCTTAGCACGGAAGCTTAGTTCGGGGGAGGGAGGACGAGGGTGGAACTCCTTTGGGGCACACGATGACGTTTTCTATTGGTAAAATATACATGATGTAAAATTGGCCACTTTAACCGTTGTAAGTGTTCAGTTCAGTGGCATTAAGTACATTCATGTTGTCGTGCAGCCATCACCACCATCATCTCCAGAACTTTCTCATCTTCCCAAGCTGAAACTCTGCCCCCGTTAAGCCCTCACTCCCACCCCTCCCCCAGCCCCTGTGACCCACCCTTCTACTTCCTGTCTCTGGATTGGGACTCTAGGGACCTCCTATGAGTGGAATCATACTGTGTTTGTCCTTCCATGTCTTGCTTATTTCACTAACATCCTCAAGGTTCATCCATGTCCTAGCAGGTGTCAGTTTCCTTCCTTTTTAAGGCTGAGTAACATTCCATTGTGTGGATGGACCACATTTTGTCGTCCATTCATTTGTCAGTGACACTTGGGTGGTTCCTATCTTCGGCTGACTGGTGCTGCTGTGAACACGGGTGTACAAGTATCTCTTTGAGTCCCTGTGCTCATTTCTTTTGGGTGTATTTATACCTGTAAGTGGAATCACTGTATATCTCTTTGAGTCCCTGCGCTCATTTCTTTTGGGTGTATTTATACCTGTAAGTGGAATCACTGTATATCTCTTTGAGTCCCTGCGCTCATTTCTTTTGGGTGTATTTATACCTGTAAGTGGAATCACTGTATATCTCTTTGAGTCCCTGCGCTCATTTCTTTTGGGTGTATTTATACCTGTAAGTGGAATCACTGTATATCTCTTTGAGTCCCTGCGCTCATTTCTTTTGGGTGTATTTATACCTGTAAGTGGAATCACTGTATATCTCTTTGAGTCCCTGTGCTCATTTCTTTTGGGTGTATTTATACCTGTAAGTGGAATCACTGTGTAACAGGTTAGTTCTACACATGACCTTTTAACTCGTTTTTAACTTACTTGGAGCCTGAGTCCTAACAGGGCCGGGTCCCGACCAGCTGGGAGGTGGTCAGTCCTGTCCACTGGGGCCGAGCCGGGCCAGAGCCCTGGGCGCCGTGGCCCAGGAGGCCTGAGGCGTGTGGCTTTCTCGGGCTGTGGTCCGAGGCTGATGGCATTCTTTCGGCCCCGTCTCTAGGGCTGGGGGGCTTGGCATGGGGACCCCTAAGAAACGCTTTTCCCCATGACGGTGCAGCTGCCATCAGGAGGACCACCCGGGAGGGTCAGTGACCCGAGGCCAAGATGCAGCTCCAGCTGCTAGCTCTCCAGAGGCCGGGCAGTCAGGGCCAGTGTGGCCGCCGCAAACCACCCCAAGCTGGACGCCCTTCAGGCGGACCGGGGGACTCCTCGGGAACGAGGGCGCCAGGCCTCCCCTCCTGAGTCACGGGAAGGGCGCGGGCTGAGCCCAGAGGCCCCGGTCTCCCTCCTGGGGCCTCACCTGGCTCCCAGGTGAGGCCCACCTGCCAGACCCTGGGCGGGGGCTCTCTTTGGGGGTAAAGCCCCTGCCGCGTCCCCCAGAGGAGGGGGAGACATGCGGGTGGGCAGGGAGGGGCTGGGGGAGCCCTCAGGCAGGACCCCCGACTGACTGCTGGGAGGCTGCTCTCAGAGGAAGTTGCGAAATCTTCCTTGAGACTAATTTGGGTTTTGGTTCGGGGCCAGCCAGGCCTCTTTCTATGGCTCTGAGAACGTTCCCAGCGGTAGACATTCCTTCCGTGACGTGGCTTCATGAGCGCTAGACTGCCGGGTTCCTCACCCCTCCTGGGGGCCGCCCGCTCAGCCTCTCCGAAAGCCTTCGCACTGGGGAGGGAACGATTGCCAACACGCAGGACAAAGGGCTGATTCCCCTCCTGTACCCGTAAGGGTCTCGCCGCGGGGCGCTCGGTCAGGGGGCCCTGCTTCCAAGCCCTCTTCGCGGTGGCTCCCCGGGCGCTCGTGGAGGAGGAGGCCTGGGGGGCCGAGTGGGCAGCAGAGCCAAAGCTGGACCCCGAGGGAAGCAGCGCCCTGGCCTCCCCGTGCTGTTCTGCTCCTCCCGGGCCTGCCCTCATGACCGACAGACGGTGATGAGAAAAACACCGTGACAGATGGCGGAAAACAGACCAAGGACACAGACGATGCACAGAAGGAAAGAACCCCAAATGGGCACCCCTGCATTCAAGGGAAACGGCGAGGCCCAGTTGGGACGTGCCGGACTGGCTCATGTCTTAATGGTTTCCAGGGAGTCCTCGGCCAGGGAGCCTGGGGCAGGTGCCCCGCGTGGCGGGCGTGGCGGGCGTGGTGGGTGTGGCGATGGTATAACCTTTCTGGAATGCCGAGACGCCTGCCACCAGGCAGGACCTGCCAAATGCCTTTAAACGCCAGCAGTGTCCCCCCCAGTCCTCCCAGCTTAGAATCTCCCGGAAGAGCCTGCTCAGAGGCGCGCGCGGCAGAGGCGGACGGATAGAGCGTTGCTTACGCAGGTGAAAAATACACGAATTCCAACAAAAGGAAATCGTGGGCAGGCTGCTGGGGAGCCCTTCAAAGTGATGTTCTGGAGGGAATTTTTGTTACACAGGAAAATGCTCGTGATATAATGTTACACGAAAAGCCAGGATACACAACTGTGTGTTGAGGGAAAGAGGGTACGTGATTGCTTGCGGACCAGGCGTTGAGCGGGTGAACGGGGCGCCTCCCTGAGGACTAAGGGACCAGGTCCCAGGGCCGGGAGACCCGCTTCCCTGCCTTGTGAACGGCTGAGATCTCTGTCGTGTACATGTATTATTATTATTATTGTTGTTATTTTGCGCGGCACGTGCGACCTTAGTTCCCCAGCCAGGGCTGGAACCCGTGCCCCTGCAGTGGAAGCGCGGAGTCTTAACCACTGGACCGCCAGGGAAGTCCCTACATGAATTATTTTAAAAGTTTCTGTTCTGAAATAATTCCAAACCTACAGAAAATTATGAAGAGTAAAAAAAGAACTTCCGTGACACCCTTCACCTTGGGTCACCGTGGTCAGCGTTTGATCACGTTTGTTTTCTCACTCACACTGTGTGGTGATGTGGAGTTATACGACGCTGCACGTTGTGCTTTACGTTATATGCGTCATACGTGATGATGACACGCAGTGATGTATCACGTGTGCATGTTTAGCGAGGTGTTTTTGTGAGCCCGCGCTGGTAGACTGCAGACCGCACGTCCTTCACCCTGATGACTTCAGGGCGATCCCCTAGGGTCCTGAGATCAAGGGCGTTCTCTTCCCCACAGCGCAGTGATGGAATTCACAAAGTTAGCGCCAATAGGCCTGGTATACAGTCCATATTCAAACTTTGTCACCGGCCCAATAACGGCCTTTAAAGCCCTTCTCCCCACTCCCATCTCCCACCCAAACCAGGGTCACATCTATTTCCTTTAATCCTGGAAACGGTCCTCAGCCTTTCTTCGTTTTCCATGACTGTAGACAGTTGCTTTGTATAAAGTCTGTCTTTGGGTCTGTCTGGTGTTTTCTGGTGATTAGATTCACACCGTGTGTCTTGGGGACATCGCCGCAGCGACCCCGCAGGGGAGTGAGCCTGAGCTAGGAGGCTGAGCGTCCTTGCCTGCAATAAAAATCCTTGTACTAGTGTCGTTTGTACACGTGCAAATGTCCCTGCAGGATAAATTCCTAGGAGGGAGTTTTTAGGTCAAAAGCCATGTGCATGAAAAAAATGGGACTTCCCTGGCGGTCCAGTGGTTAGGATTTGGTGCTTGCCCTGCAGGGGGCACGTGTTTGATCCCTGGTGGGGGAACTAAGATTCCACATGCCACCTGGAGCGGCCAAAAAAAAAAAAGTGCACTCGCACCAGCGATGTGTGAGGGCTTGTGCCTCGCACCAACACCAGCATAGTGTCAGTATTGCCAACCCGTAGGTGAGAAATGGAATTGGACTGTACTTTCAATTTGCACTTGTATTTTGAATAAGACTGAACATCTTTTCAAAAGTTTAAGACTCAGTTGTATTTCCTGTTCTGTGGGCTGTCTGGTCATATTCGTGCTCCCTTTTCTGTTGCAATTTTGTTTGTCTTATTGGCTCGTGGAAACTCTTTACTATTACGGAAAGGTGAGTCTCGAACAGAAGGACGCAAGGATGGCAGCAGAGGGGGAACGTTCTTCCCTGAGGCTGCCCGTGAGTTGTTTCCTAAATCTCTGGCCAGACAGGTTCTTGCCACTTACTCTTTGGCTTCGGTGAGCCAAGCTACATGCTCCCAGTACATCCCCTGCTTGTTTTGTTTTGGCTTAATTCACCAGAGTGGAGTTCAGTGATTTAATGAACTGTGATGTGTCTGCCTTCTCCCCCCCCACAAGGTAGAGGTCCCAGGAAGGGTCTGAGGGGGTCTTCTCCCTCCTGGACTCCCTGCTTCCTCTGCTGCCCCCTGATTCCCAGGTCCCAGGTGCCTGGAGGCCCTGCCAAGCGTCTGCAGCTTCCTGTGCCCCATCCCCTCGTCCTGGCCGGGGCTGCTGCTCTCTTTACTTAGGAGGTGGTGGCAGGGCCTGGGCTCAGAGCTTGTTTGTGCTTCCGGCTCTGGGAATGTGGACGGCGGGTGCCCCTTGATGATGGTACCCCAGGGTCAGAGCCCATGGGCCTCAGGGAGCCTGGGGCTGGCTGCCTCTGTGGATGGAGGAGATGCAGTGGCCGAGGCTGCCTTTCGTGGGGAAGGACTGGCCGCCCCTTAAAGGCTTCGTGGGAGTGCTTGGTGCTGGCTGGGAGGAGGCGTGACTCTTCGTGGGAACCACCCCGCCTTACGTGGCCTCGGAAGGCCCTAAGGATTGCCACTGCGTAGCCCACCCAGGCCTCCCCTGAGCGCTTTCTCTGTGACACCCCTCCCCTGGGGAAGTGCGGAACTCACCCATCAGCCCCAGCGTGGGGCGGCCAGCAGCCAAGGCCTGGTGGGAGTTGGCGGGTCAGTATCCTGATGGCCGGTGAGCTGGTGACTGGGGGCTCCTGCAGGCGGGGGAGCCCAGGTGCCCACGGCCGTGGCCTGCCCACCAGCACAGCCCACCGGGGCTCCTTCCCTTCCCTTCCACTCATCTACAGTTTTCCGGATCCCCTCCACCCAAGCCACCTGCCCTCAGAACCTGTCTCAGGCTAGGGGACCCCAGAGCCAAAGGAGCTCGCGCAAGAGCCCTGGTGCTCCCCCTACCCGCCCAAGCCACGAGGTGTAATCCGATACTCCTGACCTGTAAATTCCACAGAATCGGAACCAGCCCCTTCTTGCTCATTGCTGGCCCCCAGCCCTGGTGGGAGGCACCTGGTGGGTGGTGTTGGGCTGGGGCTCCTGCAGAGAAGGCGGCGGGGCGGGGGGTGGGGGGGGGGCCCTGGGGGACTGAGGCCTTTCCCCAGGTGAGCTGGCCACAGGAGTCGGGGCAGCCGTTCTGCAGGGCTGAGTTCTGTCTGCAGCAATCCTGCCAAACCGGCTGGAACCTGTCTGGCTGGGTGCAAGGCCCCTGGAACCTTGGTCCTCCCACTCAGGGGCAGTGGCGTCAGACAAGGCCCACAGAGGCATTTCCACTGCTGGGCCCCTCCCTGGACAGAGTCCCCTCCAGATCTGCCTGGGGGCCATACCCTGGGACGGTCTAGTTCTTCTACAAACCCAGAATGGACTCTAGAATTTGTTGGTCGTCACTGAACACATCCAGTGCGCTGGACACCAGGCTGGGGATGAGGACACAATGATGGGTAGCAGGATCTCATGGGATTTCTGGCCTCCTAGGGGAGCCCAGCCTGGATCGTGTGTCCCGTTCTCAAAGCCTCAAGTGCTGGGCAGGGAATGAGTGGGCAGCTCCAAGGGCCGAGGACAGAGGGGCAGGTGTGCAGGCAGATGGGAAGGTGGTTCAAAGAGGGCGGCCTGCAAAGACTAGTTTGGGCCCGGCGGAGGCAAGTGCAAAGGCCCTGAGGCAGGAAAGAGCAGGCACTTTGAGACCCCAAAGGGAGGCAGGAGGGGAAGTGGGGAGTGGGGGGGTGGGGGGTGGAGCCTGGGGGGGCCCACCAGGAGTGCTTCTGGGTGTGCTGTGCGCGGAAGGTGATGGGGAGCCAGGCTGTGACCGTTCTTGAGACGCAGGCCCTGGGAGGGGTGTGGGCATGAACAGGCGTCACACAGCTGCCCTCTGCCCACTTCACACTCGAGGAAACTGAGGCTCGGAGACGGGAGGGAATTTCCCCGGTTCCCCCAGCAGCACCCTGCAGCCCCCTGATGCCAGGCTGTTCTCTGCCTCCCCCAACGCCTTGATGTGGGCCTCATGTGGCCGGGGCATCCGTGTCCCCAAGGTGGGGACGAAGGGGGGGGGTTTACCCACACGAGCCCCGGCCTGCGGCCCTGCGCCACGGCGTTCAGCGTTCTCATGGCTTGGTTCGTTCAGCGTGCTCCCCGTGCTGGCCAGGGAGCAAGAACACGCAAGGACAGGGGACCGGCCGGGCCGTGGAGCCAACCAGCAGATAAAGGAGTGCACGCGGAGGCGCCCTCCTCTGCTGATCAAGGCCCGACCCCGCTCACCAGGCCAGGTGACGTGACCTTGGGTCTGACCTCACCTCCTCCTGCTACGGTCTTATATGGGACTTCCTGACCCCTCCGGCCTCCAGGCTCCCAACTGGAACGAGAGGATCCTTAGAGATCCTTCCAGCAAGCAGGGGCTGAAGCCGGGGCTGAAGCCCGGCCAGTGGCTCCTGGCCCCTCGCCCGTCAGCTCCACAGGGTGCCGCCCACCGAGGCCCCATCTGCACCGGCCTCTGCCCCGGCAGCTGGGCTTCCGTGGGGCTGGGACCCCTGTCGTGGCCCCTGGGGCTGGTACGCCGGGGTACCGGGGAGAAGGCCAAGAGCAAGGGTCTCTTTCACTAAGGAAGCTCCTGTCCCCTCCAGGCCTCAGTTTCCCCTGCAGTGTGGGGTGGATGAGGGGTCTGGGAGGCTGGGATGCATTCCCAGAATCCCTTGGAGTCCCGGGACCGCCCACGCCCTTTGTCCCGCGATCCTGAGAAAGGCCAGGCTGATGAGGCTATGGGTGGGAGGAGGGGCCTGGCCGCTCAGCTGCGCTGTCGGGGCCCGGAGGTGGGGGGCAGCGGCCTGGGCCCCGGGCTGCCAGGGCACCACCCTCCCGGCATTTCAGCGAGGCCACGACGTGCCAGCCACAGAGGGCGGCCACAGTCTTATTTTGCAAGGTTTCCAGGAAAGAATGCCAAGTGGTGTAGGAGGGGAGGCGTGGCTGCCCTGGGCCCGCCCCCAGCTGGGTCCCTCTGAAGCTCCCTCCTGAGCAGTGCTAGTGTACCTTCTCCCTGGAGGATGGGACCCGCTGGCATCGTTTCTGGGCTCATCCCGTCTGGCGGGTGGGGGGCACGGTGCAGGACCACTCCTCCCCCCCCACCTACAGCCCAGCCTCTCCCCTAGGCCTAGGGATGCAGTTCAGCCTCCGTGCCTAAAATTCCACCCTCGAGGCACAGTTCTTGCCAGGTAAGGCATCACCCTGGGTGAAAAATGTAGGTCTCCCTACTGTGAAATGCAAGCAGGATGGAATCCAAATGGGCTCAAGGAAACCGGCCGCTCTGCTCCGACGCCTGGCTGCGAACACCCAGAAAAAGCTGCTGCGGTCAAGCAAGCCTGACAGATGGAGCTGGTCCAGGCCCAGGGCTGCCTTGCCCAAGGAGGGCCCTGAGGGGTGCTCCCATGGGTTAGGGGAGTGGGGACCCCAGATCAGTTAGGGGGTGTCCCAGGGCCTTCCGTCGGCTGCTGGTGCCATGAGGTATGGGTGTGGGGGAAACGGAAGTCCTGAGTGCCCCCGCCCGCTGTGGGACCTCAGCCATCTTTGCCCCACTGAGCACCGTCTTTCAAAGGGGGTCATTGTGGTCCTCCTCTCAGAGCTGCTGGGAGGAGGGAGGCAAAGCCGGAGCCAGGGCCAGGCACATGCTTGGTGCTCAGTAAACGCTGGTGATGCCATAAGTTGCACGTGGTCCCCAAACCCGTTAGACCTCCGAGCCCTTTTCCAAGGGGCACGCCCAGTGGTGCTTGGCAGTGGGATGACCCCCTTGCAGGAGGGTGAACTCCCCGTCGGTGGGTGAGGCAGGTCACCAGGGTCTGGCTGGAATGGCCTCCAGTGGCGGAGGGGGAGGCCGCAGTGGCCGGGGACCCAGGCGGGGCCATGGGAGCCTGGTGGGCCCCTTCCCACAGGGTCCAAGCCCACCACGCTCAGAAAATATCCACACTTCCTCTAAGGGCTGCCCCTGGTCTGGGCCTGCTGGGAAGGCAGCCGAGGACCTGGCAGGCGGGGCTCACGGCGGGGCTGTTAAGTAGCGTCCCTGTTGCTGTGACACTGGGGTCAGGAGGAAAGCAGGACGTTGGGAGAGAGGTTCAGGAATCCTTTTTCTTTTTCCTTAGTGTTAGACCCATCTGTTCTTTAGTATGTCAGCAACCATTATCTCCCTTCCATGCCCAGAGACTCATTCTCTGCCTCTTCCTATGTATGTATATATATTTTATTTATTTATTTAATTGGTTGCACTGGGTCTTAGTTGTGGCAGGCGAACTCTTAGTTGCGGCATGCCTGTGGGATCTAGTTCCCTGACCAGGGATCGAACCTGGGCCCCCTGCATTGGGTGCGCAGAGTCTTACCCACTGAGCCACCAGGGAAGTCCCCAGTATACATATATATATATATATATATGTATTTTTTTAATAGTTTTTATTTTTTTTAATTTTTAAAAAAATTTTAAAATTTTTTATTTTATTTATTTATTTTTGGCTGTGTTGGGTCTTCGTTGCTGCGTGCGGGCTTTCTCTAGTTGCGGAGAGTGGGGGCTACTCTTCGTTGCGGTGTGTGGGCTTCTCATTGCAGTGGCTTCTCTTGTTGCGGAGCATGGGCTCTAGGCGCGCGGGCTTCAGTAGTTGTGGCACGTGGGCTCAGTAGTTGTGGCACGCGGGCTGTAGAGCACAGGCTCAGTAGTTGTGGCTTACAGGCTTGGTTGCTCCGAGGCATGTGGGATCTTCCTGGACCAGGGGTCGACCCTGTGTCCCCTGAATTGGCAGGCAGATTCTTATCCACTGCAGCACCAGGGAAGTCCTATATATATATATATATATATATATATATCTTTCCCATTTTTTTTTATTGTGGTGAAATATACACAATATAAAATTTGCCATCTTAGCCATTTTTAAGTGTACGGTTCAGTGCCCTTAATAAACACGTCCGCATCATCGTGTAACCATCAGCCCCGTCCACCTCCAGAACTTTTTCATCCTCTGAAACTGGAACTCTGCACCCATTAAACAACTCCCCCATCACCACTCCTCCCCAGCCCCTGGCACCCACCATTCTGCTTTCTGTCTCTCTGGGTTTGGCTCCTCTAGGAACTGCATGTGAGTGGGATCATACAGTATGTGTCTTTATGTGATGGGGGAAGCCCTATAGTTTTAAAATATATTGATTAGCACTAAAAAATTATGAAACCTTTCAGACATCCATAACAAATATCCATGTTCTCACCCCTTGGACTTAACAAATGTGAGCATTTTGCCTTGTTTCAGGTCTTCTTTCCAAAACCAAATTAGACTACACATCAGAGATGAGTTGATAAATAAAATGTATTCCATCCATATAACAGAAAATCATTCAGCCTTAAAAAGAAAGGAAGCACTGACACAATGCTACCACGTGGATGAACGTTGAACACATTATACTAAGTGAAAGAAGCCAGTCACAGAAGGCCACACAGCACATGATTCCACATGTGCGAAGCGTCTGCAATAGGCAAATCCATAGAGACAGAAAGCAGATGAGTACTGTCCGCGCATGGGGGGTGTGTGGAGAGGATGAGGAATGACCGCTTAATGGGTCCAGGGTTTCCTTTTGGGGTGAAGAAAATGCTGTAAATTTCGATCAGGGTGAGAGGTGCACAAATCTGTGAACAGAGTGAAGAGCCCTGAATTGTACGTTTTAGATGAGTGAATTCTGTGACGTGTGACTTATACCTCAGTGAAGACACGTGTTAGTTTGCTGGGACTGCTGTAACAAAGTCCGACACGCTGCGTGGCTTCAACACCAGAACCTCCTGTCCCCCGTCTGGAGGCCGGAGCCCATCCAGGTGTCGCAAGGCTGGTCCTGCTGCAGCTGTGATGGGAGGAGCCGCCCCGGCCTCGCCCCCCGGAACTGCAGACGGCCGTCTTCTCTGACGTGTGTCTGTCTCTGTGTCCAAATTTCCCCTTTTTAAAAGGACACCTGTTATGTTGGATTAGGGCGCCATCTCAATGACCTCGTCTTAACCTCGTGATCCCTGTAAAGACCCCATCTCCAAGTAAGGAGACGTTATCATCCTTCCTGGCACGTGGTTATTGACACAGAATCCAGGAGGATTGAGGGCTGGGGCACCCGGAGGAGCCGGCCCAGGGTCCTAGTCGAGGCCCTCACGAGCTGTGCAACTTGGGGAGGTCACGTCCTGACGGAGGAAGGAGCTGGCCTGTCGGCCCCTGGCAAGAGGCCAAGTTGGCAACATCTGCTCCGGCCAGCCGGCCTGCCCAGCCCAGCCCAGCCCAGCGTCCGCCCACAGATTGCCGAGTGAACACGTGTGGAATAAGCGTCTCATGGCTCGTGGTATAAATCTTCCCTCATTGATGACAGCCAGTCACTGGACCGTTCTCCAGGCCAGGCCCCCTGCTCAGTGCTTTACTCCCGGCCCGCCCTGCGGGCCCCTATTGTCCAGGAGTGGGCTTCCCCCTCCCCCCAGAGGTGGGGGCCCAGCCTGGCAGGGGTGGTGCCTCCCCCAGGCCGCTGCTCCAAGGAGCAGCAAGATTCAAGCCAGGCTCCAGAGCCTGTGCTTCTTTTTTCAGAGTTACTCATTTTTAAAACTCGTAACTTCCACACCGTAAAGCACATAGATCTGGCGTGTAGCTCACACGCGCGTGGCACCCAGATGGGGACCCAGCGTCTTCTTTCAGCTCTGTCCTTGCTGTTGGTTCATCAGCATTTATCCTGACCCCTCCCTTTGCAGGTGAGGAAGTGAGACCTACGGGGACGTCACTTGCCCGAGGTCACAGCAAGAGCAGGACGGTGCTGGGACGCAAGCCCCATGTTCTCTGGGCCCACCACGCGCTCCGTCTGGGCGGGATCTGGGGTCACCGTGATGCCGAGAGCTGTCTGCTGGGGGCTGTGCGGGCTGTGAGTCCCGGCCCCCTGTACACTAGCTCTGCGAAAGGGCGCAGGTGTCCCAGGCCTCCACTTCCCCGTCTGCAGAAGGGGCATGATGATAGCACATCCTCCTCAGGGGTGTCGGAAGGGCTAGAACACGCCTGCGTTGGGGAAGCGTTACACACATGATTTTATAACACGGGTTTTTAAAATATATTTATTAATTTTTTAAAATAAATTTATTTATTTTATTTAGTATTTTATTTTTGGCTGCGCTGGGTCTTTGTTGCTGGGTCTTCGCTGCTGCGCGTGGGCTTTCTCTTGTTGCGGCGAGCGGGGGCTACTCTTCGTTGTGGTGCGCGGGCTTCTCATGGCGGTGGCCTCTCTTGTTGCAGAGCACGGGCTCTAGGCACGCGGGCTTCAGTAGTTGTGGCTCACAGGCTCAGTAGTTGTGGCTCACGGGCTCTAGAGCGCAGGCTCAGTAGCTGTGGCGCATGGGCTTAGTTGCTCCACGGCATGTGGGATCTTCCCGGACCAGGGCTCGAACCCGTGTCCCCTGCATTGGCAGGTGGATTCTCAACCACTGCGCCACCAGGGAAGCCCCGCGGATTGTTTTTCACTCTCATTATAAAGTCTCAGTGTGTGGCGGAAAGATCAGATAGTGCTGGTCGTCATTCCTGGAGCCGCTCAGGCCGTCTTGGTTGGTGGGGGGGGGCCTTCCCCCAGCACCTCCCCGGCTGCCCTCTCGGCCTGGATGGTCCGACGGCCTCCACCTTCACCTCCGGGTGGGGTCGGGAAGGAATCCTGGGAGATGGCTCACAATGAGCTGCATTCTTCGGAGAGGCTGCCCTGTCCACAGTCCAGCCCGCTGATGTAAGCCTGGGGCGCGGCCAAGCACATGCAGGGGGCAGGTCTGCAGCCCCGTGACCTGACCGTGACCCAGGGAGCCACACGCGTGCCCAGGGCTCGGGCTGCCAGGCGGCCCAGCTGAGGCCACCGCGGGTACGACTCTCAGCTGTGCCTCTTTCCTTGGCTGCGTGACTCTGAGCTGCAGGGTCCCATCCTGAACCGCAGGCCAGTCCCCTGGAGAGGCCACACCTCAGGTCAGCCCCGAGGTTGGGCAGGGCAGGAAGCGGAGGCCTGAGGCTGAGGGGAGAGCTGTCACATGGGAGGTGTGCCCACAGCCTCGCCAGCTGCTGGCTCTGGGACCAGCCGGGCCCCTCCAGGCCAGGCCCGCTACACACCCTAGGCACCTGGGCCAGTGACCTCCCACCCCTCCCGCTCCCTGGGATCCAGGACCCCTCCCTCCAGGCCGTGGCGGGTGGTGGCAGCGGGCCCTACTCCCCTGGGCCATCCGGTCACTCCAGGAGCCTCCAGAGCCTCTCCCACAGCCCCAGGCAGTTTTAGAAGGAAACTTGGGGAGGGGGTGTTGCACAGAAGGAAGCGAGACGCACAACAGCTTCGTCTGCGCAGAGCGGACCGTCCGGTACGGGAGGCATGAGATTTCAGAGTGAGGTGCCGACCCATGAGGGTGAGAAGGGCCCCGGGAGCACGTTCCGGGGGGGGGGGGCAGAGGTCCTGGGGGAGGGAGTGTCGGGCGTTTGGGGAGCAGACAGCAGGCCTCTGCCCACCGCTGAGGACGGGGCTTACCTGTCCCGATCTTAGGGCCTTGGGGGCCCCTCCACGAGTGATGCACGGCTATGCCGTCTGCTGTTTTTAGAGAGGACGTTCTTCCTAAGACGGAACCAAAGCCTCTCCTCTCGACGTGAACCCTCAGCTTCTCTTCTAGGCCCCCTGGACCCAGAGCAAGTGGGTTCCTGCGGCCGCCTCCTCACCGGCTCCAAGGTTACCATCATGGTGGGGAAGTGAACGAAATACCCGGTGACCTAAAGCATCTTCCCATGATCCCAAGACAACCAGATGGGCCTGTTTTATCAGCCTCGGACGCAGTGAGAGGAGCCGAACTCTGGAAGAGCAGCTGGACCCAGGGCAGCGAGGGAGGCTGGGGAAGCGGTCTGAGTGCTCCGTACAGGGACTGCAGGGCTTTCAGTCAGCCTGTGGGGGAGGGGAAACAGTGGACGGTACTAGTGAGGGTGTTCAAGTGAGTGCCCAGTAACCGAGAGGAGAGAGGGGAGCTTGGGGATCAAGTGAACCTTCGCTATGTTTATGGTCTGTCTCTGTGACTAGAGTATAAGCTCCATGAGGGCAAGGGTTGTGTCTGTCTGGTCCATGCCTGTATCCCCAGGGCCTGGCTACAGTAGGTGCTCAGAACATGTTTGTTGAATGAATGAATGACTCCTGTGGGCTGTGAACCCTGGTGCTACCCAGCTCTCTGAAGGGAATGCCACTTCTGCTGGGGACTTGCTGTGTGACCTCAGGTCAGGATCTTGCCCTCTCTGGGCTCAGTGTCCTAATCTGTAAAACAGGGGATTGGACCAGAGGGTCTCCAAGGGTCCCTCTGGCCTAAGGCTCTGAGGCTTCCTGCGTCTGTTACTCACCCCAGCTCACCCCCCCATTCACCCATCGCCTCAATCCCCCACCCCTCCCCCAGCACCCCCCCAGCCCACCTGTAAACAAATGGCCTTCAGGCAGTACCTTGGTGGGCTGTGGGGGCTGTGTCTTGGATCAAAGACTCTTCGAAGGCCAAAGGCAGGGGGCCCCCAGGAGCCACGCCAAGGCAGGCTGGTGGCTGCAGTGTGTGGAGTGGACGCAAAGGAGTGGACTCTGGGGCCTCCAGGCCTGGACTCTGCAGCTGGCCCACCCTTGGCCTTCTCACCCTATGCCTGGGGCTTGGGGGCTGGCGGGGGTGCTTGGACCTACGTGCTTCTTACAGGGACTTGCAGGAACCAGGGAATTGAGAAGCTGGTGCTGATTGTGACCCCTAACCCCCAAACCCTGACCCCTGACCTCCAGTATCCAACACTCCCACGTACATGCACACATATGTACACTCAGTGGACACACACACAGTTACAGACACTAACATACACTCGCACAGAGGCACGGACACACCCGAGACGCCCACACATACAAGAGACATACGAGCAAACACAGCTGAACAGAGCAGACACACACGCACGCACGTGTGCACACGTGGTATAAACACACAGGCAGTCCCACAGAAACACAGACATGTAGGCATTGGGGCCAGCCAGCCAGGGCACCTGCCCACAGACACGTAAACGCAGAGGATCATCTCACACGCATACAACAGAGACACACGTGCGCATCTGCACGACGCACACTCACACTCACGGTTGTGGACCCACGGACGAACGCGCCAATACTCATGTAGGTACGTAGCATGGCCATGCCTGTGTACACTCTCAAAGACGGCCAGACCCGCCCAGACGTGCACAGGCACGGACACCTGAGGGGATGCCGGATCCATCACTCACACGCACACGCGCACACACAGGCGCAGTGACCTGCCCAACAGAGGGGCAGCACCGGCCACGTGGGCCCCGAGCACACCTCCGTCCCAGCCTGGCCGCGTGCAGGGCCGAGGCCGGGAAAGTGGCAGCCCACCCCAGCCCCGACCCCGGGGAGCTGGCGGTCCTCCAGGCCCAGGAGCAGAGCGGCGCCAAGGCGGGGCGGCCCCGCTAGCGCCCGGGTTGCCTGCCTCTTGGCGCCCAAGCCCTCTTCTCCTTGGCTGTGTGACCCTGGATGCCTTCTCCCCACGGCCGAGTGGGTCCTAGAGATTTGGGTAGCAGCCTGGATTTCGATTTCTTTTGGAGAATGAGAAAATCCGTCGGGACTGGTTCCAGGTCCTGTAGGACAACCGGCTGGAGCTGCGAGGCTGCTGCCCATTTCAGGACGGTGGGCACCAGCCCACCTCTCCCCCTGGCCCCGGGGCTGCAGCCCTGGGAGTCTGTGCACCCAGACCTCATTCTCCTGCGTGTGTGTGCGTGTACATCCGTTCATGTATATGCACACACTTTGTCAGGGATTTTTTTACAGAAAAGGGCTCATTCAGCAAAAACTGTATGAGACCAGACACAGATTTCCCCTTTAATATATCATGTATACATTCTTATGCTAAGAAATATCTACCTTCAGGAATTCCCCGGCTGTCCAATGGTTAGGACTCCGAGCTTTCACTGCCTGGGCCTGGGTTTGATCCCTGGTTGGGAAACTATCCTGGAAGCCGAGGGGTGGGGCCTTTAAAAAAAAAAAGAAATATCTACCTTCTAGCTCTTTAAAATACTACTACATTTTGGAACAATTTAGATTTGCAGCAAAGAGAGCACAAAGTGCTCCCGTCCACGCTTTACCCAGCTTCCCTGAACGTGAATGTCTTACTTAACCATGGCACATTCGCCGAAACTAAAAAATTAACATCAGTGAATTATTATTATTATTAAAAAAAATTTACTTATTTATCTGACTGTGTTGGGTCTTAGTTGCGGCACATGGGCTCTTCGTTGTGGCATGCAGGCTCTCTAGTTGTGGCATGCTGGCTCTAGAGCGCATGGGCTTAGTTGCCCTGCGGCATGTGGGATCTTAGTTCCCCAACCAGGGATCGAACCCGTGTCCCTGGCAGTGGAAGGTAGATTCTTAACCACTGGACCACCAGGGAAGTCTCAACATTAGTAAATTATTATTAACTAAACTAGGGGCTGTATTAGGACTTTGCAAGTTTTTCCACGACTGTCCTTTTCCTGTTCCAAGACCCTGTCCAGGACCCCATATGGCATTCAGGCCAAGCTGTTTCCTTTCCTCCTGTTTTGTGACCTTGACAACTTTGAAGGGCACCGCTCAGGCATCTTGTAGAACGTGGGTCCGTTGGGTCTGTCTGATGTTTTTCTCACGAAGAGACTGCGGTTAACGGTTTTGTGGGGAGACCCTTCTCACTGCATCCCATCCGGGTACCTGACGTCCACATGATTTATCACTGCTGGTGTCCAGGGGCGGAGCATCTGCTGGGCTTCTCCACTGTAAACTACTGTTGTCTGCTTTCCTGCTCCATGCTCTGGGTGCCAGTCGTGAAGTCAAGCCACACTCGAGGGAAGGGGCAGTATTGTGCGTTACCACAACCTGGTTTCAAATGACAGGGACAGCATTCCATTTGACGGATCTGCCGTCGTTTATTGAGCTGGGACCCTAACGCCTTACACTTCTGTTGCTTTCGGTTTTTCCTTTTACAAACAAAGCAGCAAAGAACAACGCTGGAGCTCAACCTCACATTCAACAAATATTTTCCAAGCAGCCTCTCTGTGGCAGGCACGGCACACCCGGCAACAGTGTCCGCCTCTCTCTTTCATCTTGTTTTCCTAGAACAAATTCATGGGTTGGGATTGCTGGGTCAAAGATAAGCGTATTTTTAAGGCTTTTGATAAGTGTCACTAAACAAACCTGCAGGAGAGTTGTACCAGTCTGTCTGTCCTCTGGGTTGGCTTTCTTTTCTTTTTCAACCTTTATTATTATTATTATTATGAAAATAACTCACGTTTTTATGAGATAACGGGAAATTACCGAACATAAGATATTAAAGAATTATTATTTTTCTAGGTGTGATCATGGTTTGTGGCTGCTCTAAAAAAATAGTCCTTGGGACTTGCCTGGTGGTGCAGTGGTTAAGGCTCCGTGCTCCCAATGCAGGGGGCCCAGGTTTGATCCCTGGCCGGGGAACTAGATCCCACATGCATGCCGCAGCTGGGAGTTCGCACGCCTCAACTGAGGAGCCTGCGTGCTGCAACTAAGACCCAGCGCAACCAAAAAAATAAATAAATGTTAAAAAAAAAATTCTTAAAAAAAAATAGTCCTTATCTTTTAGAGACACACGTTCAAGTATTTTGTGTGTGTGTGTGTGTGCAACTTGCTTTATTGCAATATTCATTTTATTGCAGTGGTCTGGAACCAAACCCACAATATCTCCAAGGTACGCCTGTGTATGATCTTTGCACACGTTGAAGTACTTACGGAAGAATGGTATGAGTTTGGGGTCTGCTCTAATATAACATGGGAGGGGAGGGGAGGAGGGTGCCTGAAACGAGGCTCTTCCTGAGCTGGATTGTCGAAGCTGGGGGTGGGGACGCCAACCTTCATCACATGACTCTCTATAAAAACCAAAAGTTTGTTTTAAAAAATTTACACACATGATATAAATCAATAGCTTAGCTGAGAGTCCACGTTCTTGTTCCTCCCAGGGTTAATTTCAACAGTTTGGTGTCTGCGCCTCTAGACCTTCTCTGTGCAAATACTATGTATATCGGCTCTGTATCTACTTAAGACAGGAAGGAACTACCAAGACACACACCATTTTCCTACCAGCTTTTAAACTTCACCTTACGTTGCGGACGGCTGGCCACTTCAACCCTCTCATTCCTTACTAGCTTCACGGTGCTCCCCTGTATCAAAGAACCATCATTTATTTATCGGATCCTCCGGTGGTGGCCAGCTGGCCTGTCTCCACGGTTCTGCTCTTGAGAACAGTCACGCCCTGAGCATCCTTGTGTGTAACATACCTTTGTGCACGTGAGCAACTCCACACCTATCTTTCTAGAGGGAATCACTAGGTCAAAGGGTGCGCATGCTTAAAATTTTAACAGAATGGCTAAATTGCCCTCCTGCTGGACTTTGTATGTCCAGTGCCTGTCATCCTCTCCAAGTGCATTTCTGAGGACTGTCGTCATTCTGTGTCCGCAGGAGTCAGAGCTGGAAGCGGCTTCCATGATCCTCTGATCTCCTTCCAGGGCAGCCGCACCTGAGCCCCGGGGAAGGGCGGGGCCCACCTGCCCACAGCGCCCTTGGCCGGGGTTGGGTAGAGCAGTGGTTATGGATATGCTGCCCATGTCTGAATTAGGCCTCACCATTTACTGGTTGTACGACCTTGAATGATGTCCTCGACCTTCCTGGGCCTCAAGTTTCCTCACCTGTAAGCTGGGAGTAATACTAACCCCAGGCGGCAATCAGGGAGGGGCTCGTAAGCTGCATTTGGACCATTTGGGTCCAAAATGGGTCCATTTGGGTCCATTTGGGGGACTGCTGGAGGATGGGAGGTTAATAAGGACCCCCATCAGGCACCACTTGGCACTGCCAGAACTGCCTTCAAATGATGGTAGTTGGGTTTAGTGAGGTTATATGTGATGGAACCTAGTACCCAGCATAGAGCACACTGACAGCGCTCCATGACCACGGAACCCCGAGAGCCGACGTGATGGCGGACAGGGGCTAGACCAGGACCAGGGAGACCCACCTTCCTGAGAGACTGGCCAGGACAGTGAGGCCTGACCGACAGGAAAAGAGGGGAGCCAAGGAAGAGGGCTGACCTGGCCCCCCGCTTGTTATTGTAAATAAAGTTTTATTGGAACACAGCCTCACCCACGTACTTATGTATTGTCTATGAAGCCTCCACGGGACAACAACAGAGGGGGGTACTTGCGACGGAGACCACGTAGCCTGCAAAGCCTAAAATACAAGCTCACCAACCCCGACATAGAGGTTCTAGGCATAATAATAAAAGCTGAAAGTTTCGGAGCAGTTACTGTTTCAGATATCAAACTAGACACGTCACGTGTATTAATATATTTTGTCCTCACACAATAACCTATGAGTAGACACTTTTTGTGGCAGCCAGTCTCAAGGGGCCCTGGTGAAGCTCACGGAAACTCACGGGGACTCAGGCCCTGGGGCAGTGCCCGGGGCTGGGGCAGCCGTGCTGACTCACAGAAGGCGGAGGGACTTTGAGACGCCTGCTGGCTTCTGCCTCCCCCTCCTGGAGCACTCTGGGGATCCCTGAGCTGCGGGGAGAGCCTGGGCACCGTCTCACTGTGCTCACACTAGACCCCCAGGCCAGGCCAGCAGAACCGCTCCGGGGCCCAGTCAGCCCACACAACCGAGAGAGGCAATAAAGCAGCGGCCGGTCACGAGCTGGGTCGGTGGGTGGCTTCGTGCAGCCATGTGACCTCCTGGGCCCTCCCAGGCTGGAGACCTCGCGGCCTGTCCCTCCCACTCTCCCTGAACCAGTGGGCCGCGCCCCTGCCCCTACAGTAACCCCCTCGAGGAGTTTTTCCAGATGCCGATTAAATCCGAATATCTGGGAATCGGGGCCCAGAGTAGGTATTTTTTAAATCGCTCAAGACTGGAGAACCACAGCTCCATCACTGTTTCCAAAACTCACTTAAAGATCAGGCAGGCCTGGCAACCCATGGCTTCCGGAGCGCCGACAGGCCCTGGTTCAGCATTTCCGGGGGAGGCCCCGTGAGCTGGAGAAGCAACACATCCCCCAGGTGAATCTTATTACCAAGTTAGGAAGCAAAGGGGGAGAGGAGGGCCAGCCCCCAGATTGGAGGACTGTCCGGGAGTTTCCTGTTCTGTGAAACACACGCTCACCAAATGCCCAGCTGTGCCCTCTTGGGTGGTCCCAACAGAAGCAAGTGCTTATGTGGGGCAGAGTCAGGCCAAAGGGTGCCCCTCCGAGCCTTACTCACCACAGCCCAGACGGGGGACATTTGTGGGGCCGCCCAGCCAGCAGACTCTGAGGCAGCGGTGAGAAAGCATGAGGCACGGACACACATGACGGCACGGGGTCCACAGACCCACAGTCGAGTGAGAAAGCCAGACACAGTGCACATTCCACTCACATGCGGTTCAAGGGCAGAGTAGACTGACCCACAGTGACCGAGGTCAGAGCAGTTACCTCTGTGAGTGTGTCCACATGGGGGTTCCATAGCTGGGTCTAAGAGTGGATACGCACACGTGTGCACGCACATGTCCCGCTCCTTACAGGATGCTGTCAGGTGCGCAGAGCAGGACTTGCCTGCATTTGGAGCCCAGGTGAGAGAGCTTTGCTTGCTTGCCTGTTTACTGCCTATTTGAGCTTTACATTATCCACAGAGATGTCTGCAGTGAACAGATCATAAGTGTACAGCCCAATGAATGTTTCTGTGTTCATGTGCAGTATTTGACCTTGTCCCAAGTGCTGTTCTAGGATCCCGGAGACAGAAACCAAGGCTGTAAGATGCCCTGTTCGCGTGGGTTTTATACTCTGGTGGGGGAGAGACAGCAATATGAGACAGAACGGTCAGTTTTCGTTGGTTCACACTTTGTGAGTGCCTACCACATGCCAGGCGGTGAAGCAGGCGTGGAAATGCAGCCGGAACCACGACCCAGCCCTGCTCGGACGGTGCCACAGTCTGGTCATGTCTGGAGAGCAGCACTTGGAAGGGTTAAGTCCACCTGTCCCTCCTGAATATTTCCCGAAGTCTCCCACTGACTCTGTCCTAACTCAAGCCTCTACCTTTGCTGCTCCGTGGCCTGTCGGAGTAGTTTCCCAATCAGTCATGTTTCCAGTCTCCACCTCTGCTTCGTTCTCCAGGCCAACAGCCCTTCTTCAGTGTTCAATCTAAAGACTTCACTTGATGGTTCCCTACTGCCCAGGCAGCTCTGGGGTCTGTCTGTGTGGGCTTGAATCCTCACTTGGGGAGTGCATGTTGTGACCACAGGCAGCTTCTTTAAACGCCCTGAGCCTCGTGTGTTTTCTGTAAAATGGAGACGAAACAACAATAATAATGATAAACACCAACACCTCTCCCTGAAGAGGTTGACCTTTAATCTACCGTAGTAGGTATTCATTCAGCGAGGGCTAAACCTGTGCGAGCACCATCTGTTTACTCTTCCCCATCACTCTCACCTCTCTGTGCTACTTCTGTCTGGAGTGCCTTCCCTCTGCCTTCTCCTGGCTGGTTCTTATTCAGCTCAGGTCTCAGCCCGGCACTGCCTCCACCAAGGAGCCCTCCCTGAAGCCGCAGACAGAGCTGGGTGCCCTTGCCTGGACCCTCACAACACCCCGGATTGAATTTGTCCGTCTGCCCTCTGTTCTTATTTATCTCCACTTGCTCAAGTGTGAGCTCCTCCCAGGCAGGCCCAATTCAAATGCCTCTTTATGCCCCCAGCTGCAGACCCTTGCCATTCAAGGCAGGCACTGGATGTGTCCGCTGACTTGAGCGGAATATGCCAAGCATTTTTTTTTCTTTTTATTATTTATTTATTTGGCAGCCCCATGTGGCATGCGGGATCTTAGTTCCCCGACTAGGGATTGAACCCATGGCCCCTGCAGTGGAAGCGCGGAGTCTTAACCACTGGACCTGCAGGGAAGTCCCCCAAGGATTTTCTTAAGGGAAGGGGCCTTTGAGTTGGCCTTGAGGCATGGGTAGGACTTTAAAAAGTTATTTTAAAACAAGTTATACATGCACACAATATCAAATCCAAAGTAGGACTTTAAAAAGTTATTTTAAAACAAGTTATACATGCACACAATATCAAATCCAAAGAAACAAAAGGGCTCACAGTGAAAATTAAAAGTAGGTCACCTCTCACCACCCAGCTCCCTCCCCAGAGGCCACCATTGGTGTCAGTTTCTGAGTATTCTGTGCAATTGTCTGTGTTCCCCACCACACACACACTTTTTTATTTTGTAAAAATTTCAACCAACAGAAAAGTTGCAAGGATAGGACAATAAACACCTTTTGCTTGGATTGACCAATTAACACTTTGGCACATTATGCTAAATATTTGATAGGCATTATATCATGTAATGCTAACAACAAGCACATAATCATGCCAATTTTGTAGATGAGGTAACTGAGGCAGCAGGCAGGTGAAGGCACTCGCCCCAGGTCAAGAGCTGGCCTTCCCCCTTAGGTGGCCACAGGATTTTGATCCACCTTTCTTCAGCTGTCTTGGGAGGAAAGTATTTTCTTACACTGACTTGAAATTCACCTCCCCGGGACGTTCACCGGATGCTCAATGGAAAAGTACACAGCCCTGGAAGCAGTTGCTGCTTCTCCTAAAACCTTCCATTCCCTTAGCAACAGCTGCTGTCGCTGCCACTGACACATGCTTCAGTGTCACCTCCTCTGTGAGGGCTGAGTTGGCTCACCCCCCGTTTGGAAACTCCCATGGTAGACTCCTGGCTGCCAGCAGGTTGACCTTTACGCGCGCCCGAGCTTGGAACCCGAGGCGTGGGGTGCCCTGGCCCTCGGGAACCCCTCAGCCTTATCCGTCCTGCTCCTTCCTCTGCTACCTCCACCCCAGCCCCTCTCGACCTCTCACCTTCTGCTTGAATTTCCCCTCCTCCCTGAGGCCGCCCCTAATTTCCCCAAGGAGCCCCCTCTCTTGGCTGCTGAGCCTTCTGCCTGCGCTCCCTTTACAGTCTTCTCCAAGTGGTCTTCTGGCCAGGAGACTGGGCAGTGGACGATTGGAATGACAGTTGGCCCGCCTAGTAGACCCCGCACACGCACACATCGGAGCCTTATTTTCCTCAAGCACGTAGTGGGGACCGGAATGCCTGGCTCAGTACCTGGCACTGCGTCAGCCCTTACTAATCTCCTGCAATAGAACTGACAGCTCTTCCGGGCTGACATCTCCAAGTCACCCCCCACCCCCGCCGCCTCCCAAACCCTACGTCCCTCTCCTTAACTTCTCTGCGCCTCAGTGTCCGCCCTCATAAGATGGGGATGGGGAGGCTGTGAGCTTTCACTGAGCTCATGCATATCAAGTACTTGGAACAGTATGTAGCCTTGCTGACCGCCACGCGGGGCCGGCGCATAGTGGGTGTCAAACTAATCGTCTCCGCGTGGGCGCGGGACCGCGAGGTTGCAGGAGCTGTTTGCAGAGCTAGCCCGCCGTCCCCGTCCCCGCCCCCGCCTTCAGGGCCCGCCCCGCCTTCATGCCCCGCCCCTCTCGCAGGCCGCGCCCCCCGCCCGCAGGCCCCGCCCACGCAGCTGTCAGGACCGGCGGCCGCGCGCCGTCCACCAAGCCTGAACGCCCCACCACGCCCCGCCTTACTTCGCCTACACAAGTTACCTTGCGCCTGGCCGCCTTTTGTCCCACCCCCGGCTCCCATTGGCCAGGGCGTTTCTTTGTTAGCCGGGACGCGTCGCTGCCATTGGCCCGCCGGGCCGCCGATCGCGCCGGGAAGCGGCCCCGCCCCGCGCCCCGCCACGCCCCGCGCGCTGGCCTGTCGCTCCCTCGCTCGCGCCTGCCGTCCTGGAGTGCGCCCGGCGTTCCGCTCCCCTTCGCTGCGGCTGAGGGCGGCGCGGGCACCGAGCGCGGGGATCGGCGGGGCGGCGGCGGGAGTGGGAGTGGGCGCGCGAGGCCGCGTCCATGGGCCCGGGACCGGCGGGCGGCGGCGGCGGCGGCGGCGGCGGCGCGGGCGGGCGGCGGGGGCCGCGCGCTCTGTGAGGCGCCGGCCTGCGTGCGCGGCTGGAGGCGGCGGCCGGGGATGCGGCGGCGCCCGGCCTGAGCCCGTTCCCGGCCATGTCGGCGGCCAAGGAGAACCCGTGCAGGAAATTCCAGGCCAACATCTTCAACAAGAGCAAGTGTCAGAACTGCTTCAAGCCCCGCGAGTCGCATCTGCTCAACGACGAGGACCTGACGCAGGTGAGCGGGCGGCGCGGGCGGGGCGGACAAAGCGGCGCCCGCGGGACGGAGCGGCGCCCTCCGCTCGCCGCCCGGTGACTCATACGTTTCGGCGGCTCGAGGCGCCCGGCCGAGCGCGGGAACAAAGCGCGGGGCCACACTCGGCCGCCCGGCTCCGCGCCCTCTCCCTCCGGCGGCCACCGGGCGGGGGCGGCCTGGGTCCGGGTCTCGCTCTGGGCCGCGACCCGGGGCCGCCGGCGGGGGAGAGGCTAGCACGGCCTCCCCGCCCCCAGGGTCGCCGCTCCCGGCCGCGTCTCCGTCCCTCGTCCCTGGGGGGCTTCGCACGCTTTGGCGGCGGAAACCCGCCCACGGCGCGGCGCCGGACCGTCCCGCGTGCCCCCGGCGCGGGTCCTGGGCCCGGCCGGCCCTTCCGGAGCTGGGCTCTGCGGCTCCGCGCGGCCACTCCCGCTTTCCCGGCCGGGCCCGCCCCCCGCCCCCCCCCGGCCTCTCCCCAGCCTCCGTCTCCCCAACCGCCACGAGCTTTCCCTGGTCCCCCTGCGCGAGGCCGGGAGCCCTTTCCCGTTCCAGCCCAGCTGACTTCGTCGTGGGCGCTCCTTCCACCGACACGCTGCTTTGGAGCGGACCGGCCTGGCCGTTTCTCTTGCTGCGAAGTGTTTACACGGCCGGCCGAGTCGGTGGCGGGGCAGGGGTGACGGCCTGGGACCGGCTGCCTTCCCCAGGGGCCAGAAAGAAACTTCTGGTACCCGAGACCCAGAGCTTCACCCCGCACCCAGGGCTGCGGAGTCAGAGCGTTAGGACGGCAGGGTCCGTGTCCTGGTGGTGTGCCGGGCTGTGGTGGGCTTCTTAGGGAGATGCCCTCGTCTCCCCTGGACGCCTTGCCCTGGGAAGCAGTTCATGTGGCCGTGAGGGTCCTGGACCAGGAGTCAGGGGACCGAACTTCTAGGCTTGGCTGTCACTTGCAGCTGCGTGACCTTGAACAAGTCCCATTTCCTCGTTACAGTTTATTTTCCTTTTCTGTAAATTGGGAGCAGGGATCCCTGGCTCTCCTGCCTCACTAGGCTGTTGTGAAAAGCAAGGCATGACATCGTATGAAACTTTTTCTTCTTGCAGTTTAAAAAACAAATGAACAAGAAGCACCTACAGAATAGTAAACTTGGATTTAGGAAGTTTCTGGCTTGGCAAGGGTTATTCTGAGAGAGTTGTCTGGCTATTCTGGGCAGCTGCCTAACTTGGGTGTTTACACCTCGTAGGGCTTGTTTTCCGATTCTTAAACTTAGATGAATTGGAATGGAATCTGCATATTTGAATTGAATCTGTTTTTAAAATGTTGATTATTAATTGGATTTGGTGGGGAGGGGGACGTCACAAATTTAAAAGTACCTTAATCTGGCACTGTATTCACAGTTGAATTGTGGGTTTTGAAATAGGCCTGGGCCCTCCAGGGCACAAGGGGAATTGGTCGTTTCTGAAATGAGTGGGGTTATTTGTGCTGGGAGAGATTAGGCCAGCCTTCTACCTCCTGGGATCTTTCAGGAAGAAACTGTTCTTGAAGAGAGAAGGAGGGAGACTCAGGGCTGTTGCCAGCAGCCTTAGCTGCTGCTGCCTGCATGCGGCGCTCCCCCAGCCTCTTACTCTCATCCTCATGGCTCCATTAGAAAACCTCAGCCAACCGGTTCCCATCAGTCTCCTACGAGCCCCTGCTTCCTGTTGCCCCTCCCGCCCTGAGCTTATTTTAGACCATCAAGGCTGGAAGATAGATCAGTGATCACTGAGGCCACCTCCTCTTTAAGGCATTTATCCTTTAGTCTTTCTCCTATGCATTTCTCTGCATACATGCAGACTCAAGTACAGTTAAAAAACCTATTTAAACCTAAACTGTATGTGCGTTTTTGCTCTGAAGTATATTGTTTTTTCTGCTTAATGATGTTGTATAGCCGTTTTCATGGTAATACATATCAATATACCAAACTTGTTTTTTGCGCATTGTACCATCAGGGATGTTTTGCATATTGTACCATCAGGGATGTACCATAGTTTAACCATTCCCTTATTGGTGGACAGCAAGGGTACTTCCAGCTTTTGTCATTATAGACAGTGAATGCCTCAACGAATAGCTTTCTAACTGCTTTTGGGTGTGTGTGTGTGTGTGTGAGAGTGTGTGTGTGTGTGTGTGTGTGTGTGTGAGAGAGAGCGAGAATGCATGTGCGTGCGCGCACGAATGCAAGTATTTCTCTGGGGGCAGATACCTAAAAATAGAATGGCTAGGTTGACATCAAGTGCATTAAAATTTTTTTTTTTTCCTACAGATGATCACCAAATTGTCTTCCACAAAAGGCTGTATCATATCATTGCCAGGATTGGGTATTATAAAATGATTTAATTCTTTAATAATTTCCCTAGTTTCCAGTGAGGTTAAGCCTCTTTTAGTAATATTTATTGAATATATTTTGTTCTTTCGTGGATTTTCATATTATTTGCCCGTTTTTCTATAGGGTTAGGGCCCCCCCCCCCCCCTGCTTTGTAGGAGCTTTCTGTATATACTCTAGATCAGCGGTCCACAAACTTTTCCTGTAAAAGGTCAGATAGTAAATATTTCAGCCTTGTGGGCCGTAAGATCTTAGTGGCTACTATGTAGCTTTGCCATTGTAGCACAAAAGCCGATGTGTGAAGTTGCTGTATACAAAACATACACTAAGGGGTATGGCTCTTTCCAGTGAAACTTTATTTACAAAAATAGGTAGCTGGCAGGATTGGCCTGTGAGCCATGGTTTGCCGACTCCTGCTCTAGATGTTAATCTGGCACCTGTCATACATTGTCTTTAATTGTATGGTCATTTCTCTTTTTCATGTGGTAGTTTTAAATATGAAAGTTTAATTTCCATGTTTTCCTTTATAGTTTGTAGTTTTAATCTCATTCTTATGAAGGTTTTCTTTCCAACGTTATAAAATAGTCTCTGATGTTTTTCTTAGTTCTTTTATAGTTATTTTTATGCTTAGCTTTGCTTGTTCGTTTGTTTTTTGGCTGCACCGCATGGCTTGTGGGACCTTAGTTCCCCGACCAGGGATCGAACCCAGGCCCTTGGCAGTGAAAGCGTGGAGTCCTAACCACTGGACCTCCAGGGAATTTCCTGTGCTTAGCTTTTTAATCCATTGGATTTGTGTTTTAGGAAGATAATTCTGGCTAAAGGCAGAAGTTCTAATAGGTGCTCTTGAAGAAGTCCAGTTAAATGTCAGTAAAGGTCTTCTCCAGGTCATTGCTGGCCAGGAGGGAAAGGAGTCGTCAGACACTAGGGACAGGATATTGGCAGTTGATCGGAGTGGGGATTGAGGAAACCTGGGTGGATAAAAGTACCTTTAACGGCAGTTGAGAATAGCAGATTTGGAGTAGATTTGAGGGAGCGTGGAGGAGTAAAAATAGTGTGGTAAATTTGACTTCGAGGAGGTGGAGGTCCAATTTGGTCCTAAGGCAGTAGGCGGTTAGAGCTGGAGGAGGCGTGGGGGCCAGGTGGGAATTCTGATGTCATGGGAGTGAATGGAGTCACTCAGGAGGCTGTGTGGAGTGAAATGAGAAGCGAGGGAGCAGAGCAGCAGGTCTGGAACTAGGGTTCTTGGCTTCCAGGTCCTCGTCCCAGCCTGGGTTCCTGGTGGGTATTGACCTGACATGATGTCTTATTCTCCTGCTGACTCGTGCACCATTAGGAATCACTTTTTGTGGAAGGAGTCACCAAACTTCAGTTCTAGTCCCTGGTCTAGCACTGTTTTGTTGTGGGGCCTTGGCTGGGTTGTTTCTCCCTCCTGGAGAATGAGCAGGTTGCTCATGATCTTTCCCAGCTCTTCCAATCCTTCTTTGTCCCCCCTCAGCCCTCCTGGTCTAATTCTGCCCCTTGCTGTGTCCATACTCCACTGCTGGGACTGCGGGAGCCTTGGGGTAGGAATCCCAGACACAGAGGTGGGTGGGCCAGGAGTTGGTCTCTGTGAATCATTTCATCAGTCATTTCAGTCAATCATTTCATCATTTCCCTTTGTTCCTGTGGCTTTCTTAGAAGTTCCACGGTATGGAACTTCTTTATTTGACTTAACGTTTATCTCAGAAACAATGGGAAAATTCCATGCCCACCCTTTTTAGAAGATTTGTGATTATTCACAGATTGGTAGATAGTTTGGCAAGGGGTGTGTCAGAAGTTCCAGACCTTACAAATGGCCAACAAGCACATGAAAAGATGGTCAGCGTCATTAGTCATTAGGGAAATGCAAATTGAAACCATAATGAAGTACCACTTCACACCCACTAGGATGGCTTTAGTAGAAAAGGGGAAGTAGTAAGTGTGGTGAAGATGTGGAGAAATTGGAGCCCTTGTGCATTGCTCATGGGAATGTAAAATGGTACAGCCGCTGTGGAAGTCAGTTTGGCAGTTCATCAGAACAATTAGCGTATGACTCAGTGATTCCATTGCTAGCATATACCCAAAAGAATTGAAAACAGGTATTCAAACAAATAGTTTTATGCATATGTTTGTAACAGCGCTATTCACAATAGCTAAAAAGTAGCAGCAACCCAAATATTGATCAGTGGATGAATAGATAAACAAATTGTGGTCTATCCATACAATGGAATATCATTCAGTCATAAAAAGGAATGAAGTACTGAGACATGCTACAACATGATTGACCCTCAAAAACATGATATTAAGTGAAAAGAATCAGACTCAAAAGGTCACATACTGTATGATTCCATTTATATGAACTGTCTACAACAGGTAAATCTGTAAAAACAGAAAGCAAGTTAGTGGTTGCCAAGGTTCTGGTAAGGGGGGAATGGGGAGTGCCTGCTGATGGGGTTGGGGTTCTGTTTTGGGGTGATGAAATGTTTCAGAATTAGATAGAGATGCTGTTTGTATAACATGAGGAAATTACTAAATGCCACTGAATTATGCATTTTAAAGTGGTTAATTTTATGTGATGTGAATTTTACCTCAGTTAAAAAAATAAACGTGCAAGAATCACACACACACAAATCCCAAACCTGCCCCCTGCTCCTTGTGTCATTGGAGTGAATATCTGATTGTTTCTAGAGTCTAGACAAGGGATTGGCAAATTTTTTCTTAAAGGGCCAGATAGTAAATATTTTAGGCTTTGCAGGCCCACAGGAAAAATCGAGGAATTTAAGTAGGTACTTATATAACTCTTAGAAAATGTAAAAACCATTCTTGGTTTTGAGACCTTAAAAAAATAGCCAATGGGCTAGATTTGGCCAATGGAGCGAGCATACATAGCTTGCCAACCCCCCTGGGTTAGACCAGCCCTGTCCAATAGAAGTATGATGCGAGCCACATATGTAATTTAAAATTTTCTAGTTGCCACATTTAAAAAGTAAAAAGAAACAGGTGAAATTAACTTTATGTTTTATTTAACGTATCCAAAATATTATCATTTCAACATGTAACAAAGCTGTTACATGCCCTTTTACCTTTACACACCTTTGGTCCAGACTAGCCACTTTCCCAGTGCTCAGTAGCCACGTGTGGCTGGCGCCTACAGTGGTGGATGGGGTGGCTCTGGCGGCAGTGGCCTGGCCTGAGACCCTTGGGGGAAGTCCAGGGTGGGAAGGCTGTGCTTGTGGGTTTTTCTCTTTGGCCTGCATTCGGATTCCTGGAATGCTGGCTCTCTCGTGCTGTTACTCCTGTTTGCATCCCCCTCTTGATGTCTGTTTGCCAACTTCAGGGGGTTCTTTCTTTGAATGTCACTTCTTTTTTGGTGACTCCTTTTACTGTGTTTTAGAGCTCTGGGGCTCTGATCCCTGCTCCCTGCAGGGCAGAAGAGAGGAGGGTGCTTGCTGGTCAGGGCTTAGTGGACCTATGCTGTGGGGAGCGAGTGAGAGCCCGGGGTGGGGGGGTGGGGACAGGCTTACATGTCCCTCCAGGCACATGGCAGGACGTGGTGACTGCATTCTGCACAACTCTTTGTATTTGCTGAGTGTTTTGCAGCTGTATCCTAGCTGCTTTTTTCCCTGCGTTCTAGCCTGCTACTTGACCTTTCTTTCTGAGTTCCTGTGCCCTTGCCACGCAGAAGGACTACAGTCGACGACCTGTGTTCTGTTCTTGGCACACACGTGGCAGGGCGACCCAGAAAGGTTACTTACGTTCTCCCGGCCTCGGTTTCCCACCTGTAAAGCAGGTGCCCACATTCTGTTCACAGGGAGTGGTCCACTAATGGAATGGATGGAGACTACTGAACCCCCTTTGTGGTAATTAATATTCCAAGAAGCATGCTGACGGTCTCTCCTGTGGGGAACAGACTTTGTTTGGGCTCTCGCCTGATCACTAGGACCCTGATGTTGTGTAGCTGAAATAAATTTGACTTGGAATATTTATCTTTAAATTGTTCCCAAGCTGCCAGCTAGACTTGGAGGAGAGGAGAGAGCATTGCAATCAGGGGAAAAGAGACAAGAGGGAAGTAATATCCTACTGCCCACATCCTTGTACTGTGGGGGAGCGAGGCACACGGGGAGGCGTGGTGAGCACTGCGTGCCAATTTCGAAGCATTTAATCTGAGAAAACAGGCTTTTCGTTTATCCTTGGAAACTCACTCTCCAAGCATCACTTTCTCATCTGAAACGACATGGTTGGACCAGGTCAGTGGTTTTCAAACTTTAAATTGCGGAGCCTTTTACTCAAAGGAATCTCGTACACAAATATTGTGTATGAAACAGAAAAAGTGACACTGTTCTGGGCGACACGGGGTCAGAGCTTGGCCTCTCAGCCATCTGTTTCCCACCCATGGGACCTCCAGTCATTTCTGAGGTCTGCGAGGGGCAGGTTTGAAAACTCTGCCCTAGATTTCGTGGTCCCTTCAGTTTGAGCAGCTGAGGGCTCTTTGAAATTGTCTGCGGCTCTTTCACAGCTGCCCTGGGATGGCACCCCTGAATGCCCATCCCCACCACTCCCATTATACTATCACTTCCTTTGGGGGCGAGAGAGCCAGAGGATTGATTCGCTGGCATTTTGTTTCTGGAGCCTGGAACTAGAATCTTCCAAACCACTTGCTGGTTTTCTCAGTCAGGGTCATCCTAGTTCACATGAAACCACAGCCTGGTTCTTGCCTGGAGTCTGTAACCCTTCCAGCTCCTTCCGCCCCTCGCTCAGCTTGGTGTGTGTGCTGCACTGGACAGTGTCCTGCCCGGTCTTTGGGGCAGCTCGCGGTGAGAGTGAGTGGACGGGCCTGTGGAGTCCTCCTGAGCCTGCTTCGCACTGGATCAGGTGTTTTGTGTACCGTGACTTCCTTCCACCGCCGGCAGCTGGGGAGGCGAGCAGGGCTGGTGGCAACATGGCCACCTGTGGAGTGTAGGGGACGTTGAGTTTCAGAGAGGTTGGGTGCCTGCCCTAGGTCACGGAGCTGCCTAGGGATGGGGCTGTGTGCCACATGGTTCACACACCAGCCTTCGTGCGGCCAGGAACCTGTCCTTCCTCCTCCTGGCAAGGCCGCTTTGACTTGTTAACATGGTACTGTTTCAGTAGGAGGCTGGGGTATTGCAAACTAAATTAAAGCTGTTTAATGGAGTTCTAATTCCTACCCCTGGGAGGAGGGGCCTGAGGGGCTGGGTGATCCCCCCACCCTTAAGCAGGTGAAGGATTGTCCCCCTTAGCAGATGGAGCCACTGAGACCAGGGAAGTTCAGCCTAGGTCACAGGAAGACCAGTGTAGACTTTTTCAAAGTTCTTTTTGGCCCTCCCTGTGTCTGCTAACACGCATTAACCTTTGCTGTCAGAAACAGGGCCTTACCCTGACTCGGATTCCTTAGTTGCCGGGGGCGCGTGGAGCAGGCAGAGCATTTTACAGGTCTTCCCGCAGGTCCTAACATCTCTGCCTTGGGGTGTCTCACGTCCCCTGGACAGGCTGCTGGCCTGTTGCAGTGACCACACCTTTGGTGCAGCCCTGAACAGGAAGCACTGTTTTCCCCTGAGGGATTCAGAATCAGGAAGTAGTTGTGTCCTTGCTCCCTAGGTTCTAAAACACTGGTTGGAACAGGCAGACCGGGGTGGGGGAGACTCCATGTGCACCTGCAGTCCCGTCTCTCCCCTCCTAGTATCCTGGCCCACAGCTAAAGGGGCTGGGCGGGGGAGCGGCTGCTGGGAGTCCCAGCTGAACCAGAGAAAGAGTCCAGGTCTCCCGGGTGCCATGCTCAGAGCCTGTCTACCTGGGGCTGGCGGGTCTTCCGCTTAGGGACCGCTCTGACCTAGAAATCTGACACAGTCCCACTTTTAGTTTACACGTGCTCAGGTAAGGGACTGGGAGGGTTGAGGGAGGGGGCTTTCAGCTCAGATTTGGGTCTTATGCTCCTTGAGCAACTTACTCAGAATTTAAGAGTCTGCATCCCTCCTCTGAAAACGGGGGCTGCAACAAGACCCATGTCTGTGGGCGCCTGTGAGGATGGTGGAAGTTGCAAGAAATAGCAAGAGTGCCAAATCTGTGAATGCTTGGGTGTGTAGTGGGCGCTCAGTATACGGGGTTCGTTTCGTCAGCACTGACCCAGAGAGGGGAGCCGCCTCTGTGGCGAGGTGCTGTGGGATGGCTGGCCCTCAGACTCTCTTTCTGTCTGCCCTGTGCCCACAGAGCAGGGGCCCAGGCCGCCTCCTCTCCTACGAGCTGCTTGGCATCACCCTAGCAGCTTCCCCGCATCAGCCCCAAGGGATTGGAAGGGCCTTGTGGGTTTGCTTATGTGGGTTTGATTTTCAGAACGTTTAAGTGTAAAGAGTGAACTGATTTTAAGAATTTTTAGAGTATAAGAAGCGAAGAGGCGGGACTTCCCTGGTGGTCCAGTGGTTAAGACTCTGCACTTCCATTGCAGGGGGCACGGGTTCGATCCCTGGTCAGGGAACTAAGATCCCATATGCCGTGCAGCGCAGCCAAAAAAACCCGAAGAGGCCAGGTACCATCAGGCTGAGACTTAACGTTAGAGGCTGTGGGCTGCTCCAGAGGCCAGCAGGCAGCATGACAGCCACCCTTGGGCACCTGCCAAGCCCAGAGAAATGCACAGTGCAAGTCCCGTGAATGGCAGTGGCACATCCCGATTTCAGAAGTCACTTTGCATGGAAGTGTCTGAGTGGCCATCAGCAAGGTGGGAGAGGGTTAAGAGAAGCTGCTTATCCTGCTGGTGTCCCTGGGAGCAGTTGTCTGGGAATCCAAGTGTTCTTGCCTGTGAGCCTGGGGGAAATGGGCAGAGGAGGGTAGAGAGCAGCCTGGGCCTAGTCCTGAATCACTGGGCAGTGAGCAGGAGGTCTGGCCAGGCCCCTTGGTCGCCAGCATTGATTAACTCACATCAGCTGGCAGGTGGGTTCTCTGGCTTCCTCCCCTGCAGCCCCACATCCTTTACAGATCACACACTCTTCCAGGGGGTGGAGCGTTCCGTGGGGTCTAAACAAGCAGATGTGGCTCCTTGCGAGAGCCTGTGAGCAAGCTCTTCTAACAGGCAGATGCCATCTTGGCAGACAGCCCGTTGACTCTCATCCCCACGTCTCCCTTCCCTCCTAGAAACCCTGTGAGCTTAGAGGATCTTCCTGGGAACTGGGCCAGCGAGCTGGCCATGCAGCCTTGTCTGGTGTGGCTTTCTATACTTAAATCGACGGAGCAGTTGACGTGCTCCGAGATTATTTATTGTGGCAGTGGTCAGTGGTGGCATTCATAGCTAACAATTACTGCTGTGTGCCAGGCCACTGTTAACTCATTTATATGTATAACAGCCTTATGAATGAGAGAGATAAGAAAACTGAGATGGAAAGAGGTCCTAGAACTTGCCCGGGGGTGACACAGCAAGTGGCAGAGGTGGGACGCAAACCCAGATAGTCTGACTCGGCCTCCTCCTCCCACTGTTCCCTGTGTGGACCTTGGTGGGCTCAGGTAGGCTTTCTGGACCTTAGGTCTCTAGCTGTGTGTGTCCCTTGGCCCCTCGTGTCCAGGAGCCAGGGGCTGCCCTGCCGGGGGTGTATGTGCTGGGAAGGGTGGGGCTGGAGGATGAGGCTTGGGCTGAACTTGTTAAATTTCTTGTCTCTCTTTTTTTTTCCTTCCATTGGACTCTCCTGTCCTACCTGTTACTTTATAGGAAGCACTGCTTTTTGAGGGACAGGGTGTGACTTTTTCCTGCAAAGCCGTTGACTCAGAAATTTGTCCCCACACACTCTCTAGCATTCCTTCCTTTGCCACGAGTGGCGTCATGTTCCAAAAATCCCGCGGCCATCGGCTCCTTGTCAAGCCCAAACAGGGAAGGGGCTTTTTAAAGTGTCCCTTTCCCCTCTTCCTGCAGCTGCTGCTGTCCAGGGAGGAGCCCTGGGCATGGGCTGGGCTTGCAGGGCATGTGTGTGGGCAGAGGGGTGAGTGGGCAGCTGAGCTGGGGTGTGGGAGAGAGGATGGCCAGCAGGCCGGCGGCCTCGTGCCCTCCCGTCGCCGGGCCTGGGATCTAGTGAGGTCTGTGTGTGGGTTTTTGTTTTTGTTTTTGTTTTTTTGAGGTAAAATTCATGGAACGTAAAGTTAATCACTTTAAAGCATACAGTTCAGGACTTCGCTGGTGGTGCAGTGGTTAAGAATCCGCCTGCCTAATGCAGGGGACGCAGGTTTGAGCCCTGGTTCGGGAAGATCCCACATGCCACGGAGCAACTAAGCCCGTGCGCCACAACTACTGAGCCCGTGCGCCACAACTACTGAAGCCCGCGTGCCTAGAGCCTGTGCTCCACAACAAGAGAAGCCACCGCAGTGAGAAACCCGCACACCACAAGAGCAGCCCCGCTTGTTGCAACTAGAGAAAGCCGGCGTGCAGCAACAAAGACCCAACGCAACCATAAATAAATAAATAAATAAATAAAGTGTACTGTTCAGTTGCGTTTAGCACGTTCACAATATGCTAAATTCACCAGCACTCTGTAATTTAAAACATTTCATTACCCCAAAAGAACACGCCATTACTATTGAGGAGTTAGGCTCCACTCCCTAACCCCCATCCTCAGCAACCACCAATCTGCTTTTCGTCCCTATGGATTTACCTCTTTTGGAAATTTCACCAAAATGGAATTGTAGAAATTGTGACCTTTTGTCTGGCTTTTTGCACCGAGCATGTTTTCAGAGTTCATGTGGTAGCATGAACCTGTGTTCACTGCTTGTTTCTGGCCAAGTATTGCATTATGTGGCATAGTGCATCTTGTTTATCTCTTTGTCTGTAGATGGATCCTTGGGCTGTCCTGCCTTCTGGCTGTTGTGATTAGTGCTGCTTTGAACACCCGCGTGCACACTTCTGTCTAACCCTCCTTTCAGCTCTTCTGGGTGGAAACCAGGGGAGGAATCGTTGGGTCTCGTGGAATTCTGTTGTGAGCTGCGTTGGGAAGCGGCACATCAAGCCAGACCTCAGCACTGCAGACTGTGGGGTGGGCGGGCAGATACGGCGCTGGGCGGGTGGAGGAGCCTGGGATGGGGACCTGGGGTCTGTGGCAGAGGCGCTGAGCCCATGTACAGGGCTGGCCGAGCCACCTGGAGCTCCGCTCCCTTCTGGGGATCAGCCTAGCTGCCGAGAAGGAGCTAAGCTGGGGCTTCAGAGTTGTGGGGAAGGGGGCCGAGGGGGCGTGGGAGCTGAAGGCCAGGCCATGTAGGGAGACACGGTGTACCCCAGGGTGGTGAGGTGCGGGGGAGCTGCTGAGAGCCAGTCTCCGACCAGATCTGGCCTGTTTACTACTCTTATTACCAGTTTTCAAACTTTATTTCTTTAGCCATGGAGCACGGAGCCCCTTGAAATGGAACGCGGAAGTCGCCTATGTGAAGTCCCCGGAGCGGGGGAGGGATGGTTCCCCAGCCGCCTGCACCACCCCATGGTCTGCAGTGGCCCTGAAGCACTGTTTGAAAACCACTGATTGACTCTAACCCTTGCATTAAAATTTGTTAATAGAATGAAATATTTGACACGTACGGAAGAACTTCAGTGGCGTGTGTGTCCAGCATAGGTGCAGCCTTCCTGCTGAACGTTCGAGGTGCTGGTGTTTCTGCTGTGTCAGCCTCCCAGCTGCTGGGATCCAGGGGAGGGGACCACAAGTAGGTGTTGACCCGTTGTTGAGCCCAGCCCCCTCTGCAGACTTCCTCTCCATGCAGAGGCTCGCCTCTCGAGAGGAAGGTCTCCCTGCCCAGATGTGTGCAGGAGTCTTCCAGTTCCAGATGGACCTTAAGGCAGCTGCTGCGGGCAAGTCTGGTATGAGATGCGACCCGTTAAGGTAGTGCTGTTGAGGAGAAAGGACTCCGCGTGGAGACCTGGAGACAGACCTGAAGGCTCGTGTGTTTGGGCTGACAGAGCCAGCGTGTGAACAGGGCCCCGAGAACCAGGAGGGCTGATCTGAGGATGGGCTGGGCTGGGGATGGGGCGGCTGGCTAGGTCAGTGGTTCTCAGACTTTTTGTTTTGGGGCCCCTTTATAAAGCTTTTGATTACTGAGGTCTTCAAAGGGCTTTTGTTTATGTCGGTTACATCCAATGGTATTTACTGTATGAGAAATTAAAATGAGACATTTAAAAATTTTATTAATTCATTTAAAAATAAACCTGTTACATGTTCACATAAATAACAGGTGTATTCTGAAAAATAACTTTTCCAAAACAAAAAAAGTTTTGCTTAGAAGAGTCACATCATTTTACCTTTGCAGATCTCCGTACCATCTATCTTAATGGAAGACAGCTGGATTCTCATATCTTTTGCACATGATCTGTTGTGATATCCTGTCATGTAGCCTCTGGAAAAGCGTATATGCTAGTGAAAGAATGAGTGGAGAAAGGGCAAATGATGACTTAGTATTTTTGTAAAAATAAGTTTTGGCTCATTGACCCCTTAAAAGGGTCTCAGGGTCCCCTTAAAAGGGCCATCCCTTTGAGGAGCACTGGTCTGGCTCAAGCTGGGCCATTTGCTTGAAGGCCCCGAATGCCTCATGGGAGCGGCAGTGAGGACGTCTGTCAGGATGGGCAGAGCCCCAGGCGGTGCTCAGAGTGCTGGGGTGGCAGAGGATGGAGCGGGGGGCATAAGCAGCCGCCCTTGCCTCCTGCTGCCAAGGGCTCTCCGTGGAATAAGTAAGTGTGGGTAAGGCACACGGCATGTGGTGGGGACTCGACGTGACACGCAGGGAATGTTTATTCTGAGGCTTGGAGAAGTTGTTTTGCTGTCACATCTCCCCACTATGCTCTGCAGCTCTCAGGAGGGAGGGGTGGAGATGACCGGAGGTTATAGGCTGGAGCCTGCAGTGCTGGGGCTGGTGCCACTGTGATGTGCGGTGTGAGAGGTGGCTGAGGACTGCAGAGCGGGGCAGGCAGTCCTCCTCGGGCTCTGCCGCTGGTTTGCTCGGCAGCCAGAAGGCAAGATGACCTCACTCTTTTCCCCTAGTGCTGCTTGACACATTCCAAGACCCTGGAGACACAGGGCTGGGGCTTGGGTGGGAAGTCAGGGTGGAGAGGGAGATTCGGATTCCTCGCTCTTGGAGTGACGGTCAGTCGAGTCCTGCGCCCTTGAAGCATGTTGGCGGAAAGGGGATTCAAGAGAGTCTCGGAGGCCCCCAGAGGTCTCAAGTGACACAGTAGGGATTTTTTAATTCTATTTTTGGGGAAGAAGCTTGGATCAACCATCAGAATTTTCCTTGGAGGAGGAAAATCACCTCTTCTCTTTGGGATTAAAGTGCTCCTTAGCCAGGTCCTGCCCCTTGGATTTGGTAGCTGGCAGGAATTTAGATGTCTTTCTTTAAAAAAAATTTTTGGCTGCACCTTGTGACATGTGGGATCTTAGTTCCCCAACCAGGGATCGAACCCGCACCCCCTGCAGTGGAAGCACTGGAAGCGTGGAGTCGTAACCACTGGACACTCAGGGAAGTCCCGGAATTTCAGTGTCTTTAATGTTAGATGAGAAGATATCCCCATAGACTTAGACCGTTTAGTTATACCACAGTTTCTGCTGTGAACTATATTGTGTGGCCTCTGTTCCAGAAAATATTTCTTTGCCCCTTCTTGTCCACTGGTTGCCCCTCCCTGTCCAGCCCGTGTGTGGCCTGCATGTGGAGGTTTCCTTTGTGAGGTTTCCAGCTTGAGCTTGATCTGAGCAGTTGGGGCTGCTGCCCCCCAGTCTGCTTTCAGGGAGCCTCTCAGGACCCCCTTCCAGCACCCCGTTCAACCCTTTTCCCTTTGCAGCTTCTGAGGAGCTAATTGTTCAGACTTCACATGACATGTGGTGTTTACCTCTTTGGTCTCTCCTAAAGGAGTTTTAACAACAGTCACCAAACTTGGATATGAATGTTCACAGCCACCAAAGGGGGGAAACAACCCCAGTGTCATCAATAAACAGATGTGGTCCATCCACACAATGGAATATTATTTGGCCATGAAAAGGAGTGCGGTACAACCGACCACTATAGCATGGATGACGCTCGAAAACATCCGCTCAGTGGGAGAAGCCAGACGCAAAAGACCATGTGTTATCTGATTCCATTCATGTGAAGCGTCCAGACTAGGCAAATCTGTAGAGACATAAAGCAGATTAGTGGTTGCTGGGGACTGGAGGGGGGAGTGTGTGGGGAATGATAGCTAAAGTATACAGGGCTTCTTTTTGGGATAAATTTGATTATGGTGGTGGATGCACTACACACCATTGACTTGTACACTTTTAAATGGGTGAGTTGTATGGTATGTGAATTATATCTCAAAAAAAGTAAGTTATTACAAAAACCCACCAAAACAGTTATTACCCGCACCCTCCCTCCCCCGTTTTTGGTTTGTGCTTGTAATTCACATTTAAAAAAAAATTAATTTATTTATTTTTGGTTGCGTTGGGTTTTCGTTGCTGCCTGTGGGCTTTCTCTAGTTGTGGTGAGCAGGGGCTACTCTTTGTTGCAGTGTGCAGGCTTCTAATTGCAGCAGCTTCTCTTGCTGTGGAGCACGGGCTCTAGGTGCGCGGGCTTCAGTAGTTGAGGCACGCGGGCTCAGTAGGTGTGGCCCACAGGCTGTAGAGTGCAGGCTCAGTAGTTGTGGCGCACGGGCTTCGTTGCTCTGTGGCATGTGGGATCTTCCTGGACCAGGGCTCGAACCCGTGTCCCCTGCATTGGCAGGTAGATTCTTTTTTTTTTTTTTTTTTTTTTTTTAATATTTTATTTATTTATTTGGTTGCTCCGGGTCTTAGTTGCAGCAGGCAGGCTCCTTAGTTGTGGCATGCAAACTCTTAGTTGCAGCATGCATGTGGGATCTAGTTCCCTGACCAGGGATCAAACCCTGGGCCCCCTGCACTGGGAGTGTGGAGTCTTACACACTGCGCCACCAGGGAAGTCCCGGCAGGTGGATTCTTAACCACTGCACCACCAGGGAAGTCCCTATAATTCACATTTTGCCAAACCTTTATTTGACGTCTTTGTTTCCTGTCTTTTTGTCATTTTTGGTTTGACATCTGCTACCCATGAGTAGCTAACACCTCAGATTCTACCTCCGTCCTGCACTCTGTCCCGGTTACCCCAGGCCCCCAGGAGCATGCTGGAGGGGCATGGTGTTGGCCTCGCCCTCTCACACCCACGTGTGCGTGTCTGTGCACGCACAGCTTGGGACTCAGCCGTGGTCAAGTGCGTGGCAGCAGCATGGACGTGTTCTGTGCTGAGAGCAACTGGCGGTCAGATAACATTATCTGGAGCTCGGTTCATTGTTCACCAAGTATTTATTGTCTTTGTCTCCACCCAGTGCTGCTTCTGATTTGGCTGAAGGGTGGGACTTTATCTCGAGGTTTAGAGCTCTGGAGGAGGGGGCCCCGAAGACACCGGGCCTTATGGTATTTTGGGGATGTGCCCTCTCCCCTTGGAACCCCGCGCCATAACATGCTGCCGGGTGGGTGGCGTGAGGCTGTGTGTGAGGCTTGGCGGCCTCTGGAGGGAAGTGTGGGCCTCCGCACATGCCAGCCGGCCTCCCTGTCTCGTGTCCCCCGACCTCCATCTCTGAGGTTGCCTTTGCTCGCTCCTCACGGCGGTCTCTCCCAGATCCCTCCTCTGTGCTCCCTGGTGCTGAGTTCCTTACCCTTAGCTCCACCTTTTGTGTCTTTGTCTCGTTGTGGGTATTCTCAGTGGCTCTGTTGTCTTTGCATCCTGACATTTGGCAGCAAAGATGGGTAAACTGCATTTCTTGTAAGTTTCTTTCTTCTGGGCCACGTGTCCTTGTGTAATTAGTAGGCTCCCTGCTCACTCCCCAGAGTATCCCAGTTTGGATGATAAATGTACAGGGTTACTCTACATTTGAGGCTCTACTTTCACAGCCCGTAGTGCCTGGCCAAGCTGGGTAGGCGGCTCCATGAAGGGTGGTTTGTGGAGGTTCATCCTCTAGTGAACTCCTTACGGGGACCATGCATTGGCGCTACACACAGGCCCCAGGCCTCAGCTGCAGGGATGTCTAGGGGAGGCCCTGAGTGATGTGCTGGTCAGGACTAGACCCCCAAGGAGAGTAACCCACTTGGGGACGTGCATCCTGCTGGGATGGCACCAGCCTTTACTTTTGGGAGTGGCTCACTGATGGGCGGTGTCGAGTGGTTAAAGGCAAGATATGGGGCCAGGTGGCCCTGACTCACACCTGCTTAGACACTGTGGTTTCCTTGTATGTGAAATGGAAGAGTGGCACAGGGTACTTAATGTGAAGTGCCTGGAGCAGTGACCCGCCTCGTAAGCCGTGAGTGTTGGGTGTGGTGACAGTGGGGACAGCTGTGACTAACAGAGCAAACTGATGGGCATTTCAAGCAGACTTCCCACGTGCCCACTCAGAGGGAGTGTGTGTCTTCAGGGCCACATACCTGATGCTTTCCTTTCTCGGAAGCTGGGCTTTCGCCCTAGGTCCTGATCGCATTGAGTTGCATACAGTGGCTGCCCCACGATTGTGCATATCTTCACAGTGGCTGATGGTCCTCTCCTGACTTTCAGAGGCAGATGACAGGCCCTGGACGCTCGTGCTGGCAGGTGGTGCCCATATGGAGGAATGTAGTTTGGGTCTAGAACTGAATGTCTGTAAAGCAATAGGACAGTATTCTCCAGGGCTTGATTGAGACACCTTGGACGAGGCTTAGAGACGAGTTCCAACACAGTTCTGTCCACGTGGCCTTGGGAGGAGAAGCCTGGTGTGGCCTCTTGAGGGATCTGCAGTGATGGCTGACGCTGGTTGGCCCTGACAGGTTTGTTCTAAAAGAGAAGCCCCACGTTCCTGGGGTCTTGGCCCTACTGGCATGTAGAGGTGTGTGCTAACCCAGGTGTGGGTCAGGCAGGTGGGCACAAGCTCCGCTGACAGGCCTCCCTCTGCGGTGTGCTTGGATGAAGTGCTCTTTGGGTGGCCAGGACACAGCGAGGTTTTGGCGGGGGCGAGGCCTCAGACTGACTTGGACATTTGCTCACATTTCCTTTTACTGACTTAACATCTACACATCCCAGAAGAGACAGGCAACCTTGGAATCTCCCATGATTTACAAGCTTGTAAAGATGGCCAGACGGCTGCTACCCAGGCATCGTTTCTCCTTTTGGAATCGAAATGCAGAAAATATTATACATCCTGTTTGCTATGAGTGTGGAAGCGTTTCCACAGAAACTCTTTTGTGGAAAAGAAGGGCAAGGAACCAACCTCAAAACCACAGAAGATATATTAGCTGCAATTTACACACCTTCTGCCCATAGATCTTTCAGTGGATCCTCTACCAAAGGGCCATTTGCCCTCACCTCATGCTTGAGTGCAGCTCCTCAACCCCCCACATCAGGCCCAGAGAAATCTCTGCCCCAGGAATCTCCCCGGAGCTGGGATACTGGCCCCCATAGGTATGGATCCTTCTTCAAGGCTGCTTGGGGATTGTTCTTCTTGAAGAACTTTCATGGGGATGGTCATTGTGCTTGGAGGTTATATGTTCAGCCTTGTGTGCGGGAGCCTGTGTGGGGTTTGCATGCTTTGCCCCTCCCCTCAGAGTCAGGAGTCCTGGGGTCCATCGGGACTGGCCTTGACTACTCTGCAGTCCTTCCCTTCACACTTGGGGTTCATTCTCCTGAGCACTGCTGGCCTCTACACACCAGCTGTGTGCATGGGCCTGAGTAGATGCTGGGATTTATGTCCCTGACTCTCAGGCATTGATTATTCAGTGACTCAGTGTGTGTTTGTGTCTGATGTCATTTAAAAATTTTTTAATGGCAAGGATATATGCATTTTCCTTTTATTGTAGATGATGAAACTGAGATTCACAGCCGTAGCGTCTTGTTCTGGGCTACACAATGATGAAATCAAGGAACCAGGACTTGAACTTGGGCCTCCTGGCTCCCAGACCAGGGTCTTTACACTGACTACCCAGAACTGTTAGGTCACGTTGGTGGAGAGTGCAGTACAGGGGTTCCCTAACCTCGTCTTCTGCCGGGAGTGATCAAGGCTGTATCAGAAGGCGTGCATGCACGGGCAGTCAAACATCTTCCCTTCCTTTTAAAAAATAATATCTCAGGGCTTCCCCGGTGGCGCAGTGGTTGAGAATCCGCCTGCCAATGCAGGGGACACGGGTTTGAGCCCTGGTCCAGGAAGATCCCACATGCCGCAGAGCAACTAAGCCCGTGCACCACAACTACTGAGCCTGTGCTCTAGAGCCCGCGAGCCCTAGAACCGGTGCTCCGCAACAAGAGATGCTACCACCGTGAGAAGCCCGCACACCACAACAAAGAGTAGCCCCCGCTCACTGCAACTAGAGAAAGCCCGCGCGCAGCAATGAAGACCCAACACAACCAAAAATAACTAAAATAAATAAATTAATTAATTAAAACAAAAAATCTGGTAAGTGCTATATAGTAGCATTACTTTACAAAAAATGATGTTAAGTAAACAAACAAAAACCCCCAAGAGTTGTTCATGATCCCAGCAGTGAACACAATAGCTGTTTCCTTGTTGACTCCCAATCTTACTCAGTCCTGCTGCATTTTTAAATCATAGGCCACATTTTCACATCCTGCCTTGGTTGCCTGAAGGAGACATCCCTGGTCCCCTTCACTTGACTGAGTGCCCCTTGGGGACTATATGTGTTTCATGTTTTTATCTCTGATACCTTGAGTGATTGCAGCTTCAGAGCAGCTTGTGGGGAAATTTCTGCTGAATACTTCCAGAGGGCTCTGGTCACCCAGGAGGCAGAGTGAAGCCCCCGGCTCTGGGCGGGGAGCACTGACTTGATGGCGTCCTGTGGGCTCATACTCTAGAGGGTTTCTTGACTTCCTCATAGTTATCTATAATTAATTAATTATAACTGATTGCTGTGTAATATTTTAGAGAGTTGATAGATCAGCATTCATTTAGCCATTGACTTGTTGGACAGCAAGTTGCTCCCAAGTGGTGAGTGGAGCTTTTTGTTGCTCTGTGTTATTTCTTTAGGCTCCGTTTCTGGCTGGTGGGATTCCTGGGGCTGGAGCATGGAAATACCATGGTTCTTGCCACGTGTGGCCACGTGGCTGCTCCCCGAGAGTGCTGGCTTCCCCGCGGTGTTTCTGCCTTTTGTCGAGGCCAGTGTGGCGCACACGGTGTTGCTTGGGGATTGGATTCAGGAGAGGGAGGAAGATGGTTGGAGGTCAGCCTGTCTGCGTGCTCCTCGGCGTGCTGGTTGTCCCTCAGTGTCGGGGGCGGACCGGTTCCTCCTGGTGACCGGGCTCTGAGTGTGGAAGGCAGAGGTGTGGCCCGGGCTCACCCAGCCTTGGCCGGGAGGCCTCACAGCAGCACCCGGAGAACAAGTAGGGAGCAGCTGGGTGACGCCTCAGTGTGTCCACTGACTCATCCCAATCACTCGGCCCTGCTTTGCACTGGGCGCCTCGCTGGGCGAAGGTGTGGAAACGGGAGGGACGGAGAGGGCACGGGGCTGGGAGATGGGTCTTGGGGGCGAGCAGACCGTTGCCAGCAGGATGTGGTGAAGAGCCCTCCACGCAGAGAACTGCTGTGCAAAGCCCAGAGTCCTGAGGTGGTTTTCTTTCCACGGGGAGGTGTAAGTGTAAGAGCAGCTCAGAGCAGGAGGAGCCCCAGGAAGTTCTCAGTAAGCATCTGGCTTTGGGTTGGTTACTGTACTTGAAGGGGGCGTGGGTTTTAAAAATATATGTATTTATTTATTTATTAATTATTTGGCTGCATCGAGTCTTAGTTGTGGCAGGCAGGATCTTCGTTGCAGCATGCGAGGATTCTCTTTAGTTGTGCTGTGTGGGCTCAGTAGTTGCGTTGTGCAAGCTCAGTAGTTGCAGCGCTGAGGCTCTCTAGTTGTGGCATGTGGGCTCTAGAGCGCACGGGCTTAGCTGTCTCGCGGCATGTGGGATCTTAGTTCCCTGACCAGGGGTCGGACCCGTGTCCCCTGCATTGGAAGGCGGATTCTTAAGCACTGGACCACCAGGGAAGATCCAGGCGTGGGATTTTTTTTTTTTTTTTAAATTATTTAGGTTGCACTGGGTCTTAGTTGCGGCAGGCGGGCTCCTTAGTTGCGGTTCGCTGGCTCCTTAGTTGCGGCACATGGGCTCCTTAGTTGCGGCTCAGCAGCTCCTTAGTTGTGGCATGCGAACTCTTAGTTGTGGCATGCATGTGAGATCTAGTTCCCTGACCAGGGACTGAACCCATGCCCCCTGCATTGGGAGCGTGGAGTCTTATCCACTGGACTACCAGGAAAATCCCCTGGGCATGGGATTTTGAGGGGACCTGCACAGGGGACAGGGGATTACCCTAGTCCGTGGAGTAGAGGTGTTTGTGTCGGGGGGTCAACTTTGGAAGTGAGGGTCCCCAGACTGTAGAGCGCCTTTAGGATGATGGGGTGTTAGCAGGGGGTCGGAAGGTGGTGCCCACATTTCTGCAGGGGTAGTTTTGGGTGCTCCCTCTATGGTGCCATACTGTGTGATGTGTCTGACTGCCTTTCTCAATGCCCTCTGCACTCTGAGGGTGGGTGAATCTGAGGGGACAGAAAAGTGAGCTTCACCACCTGGCAGAAATCTGTCACTGACGTCTGCTCTCTTCGAGCCTCAGATGGGCACGGTGAAACTGAGAGCCGAGCATGTAATGTTCTGGACGCCTTGGAGCTGGTTGTGATTGGGCAGCTGTGTCCAGAGGCCTGGATGTGTCTGGGAGGTGTCCGTGTGGCAGCTTCACCACGCTGTGTAAAGCCAGCCAGGGTGTTTGCTCCTTCCCCTGCCTGCAGCCCGCCCACTTGGCCTGAGTCGAGACATCAGGCTGTCCTTGATGCAACGCAGATCTGCCTGAGGAGGGTGGCGAGGGGGAAAGGGGCTGAAGAACCTCGCCATGGTCAAGTCCACAGGCCTCAGAGAAGGTGTATGCATGTGTGCCTGTGGCCTCAGGAGAAGCTGGTGGAAAGGCCAGTGGAGCTCATGCAGCACAGCTGAGGGCCATGCAGGGCCGCCTTGCCTGGGCATGACCCCTCTGGACTGCAGAGGCTTTTGTGGCTGGAGCCTCTGTGCTCTGGGGCTGCGATGGGTCCCCTTCCAGGGGTAAACGCTCGTATGTGGGTGCAGGGAGTATTCTGAAGTAACAGGGTTTTTTTTTGTTTGAATTTTATTGTATTTTTTATACAGTAGGTTCTTATTAGTTATCTGTTTTGTACATATTAGCATACGTATGTCAATCCCAGTCTCCCAATTCATCCCCCCAACACTTTCCTTCCTTGGTGTCCATACGTTTGTTCTCTACATCTGTGTCACAATTTCTGCCTTGCAGACTGGTTCATCTGTACCATTTTTCTAGATTCCCCATATATGTGTTAATATACGATATTTGTTTCTCTCTTTCAGACTTACTTCACTCTGTATGACAGTCCATCCACGTCTTTATGAATGACCCAATTTCGTTCCTTTTTATGGCTGAGTAATATTCCATTGTATATATGTACCACATCTTCTTTATCCATTCGTCTGTCAGTGGGCATTTAGGTTGCTTCCATGACCTGGCTACTGTAAATAGTGCTGCAATGAACATTGGGGTGCATGTGTCTTTTTGAATTACAATTTTCTCTGGATATATGCCCAGTAGTGGGATTGCTGGGTCATGTGGTAATTCTATTTTTAGTTTTTTAAGGAACCTCCATACTCTTCTCCGTAGTGGCTGTATCAATTTACATTCCCACCAACAGTGCAAGAGGATTCCCTTTTCTCCACACCCTCTCCAGCATTTGTTGTTTGTAGATTTTTAAAAATATATATATATATTTTTTTGTTTTATTTATTTATTTTTGGCTGCATTGGATCTTCATTGCGGTACATGGGCTTCTCAGTGCAGTGGCTTCTCTTGTTGCAGAGCACGGGCTGTAGGCACACGGGCTTCAGTAGTTGTGGCGCATGGACTTCAGTAGTTGTGGCTTGCGGGCTCTAGAGCACAGGCTCAGTAGTTGTGGCGCACGGGCTTAGTTGCTCCGCGGCATATGGGATCTTCCCGGACCAGGGCTCGAACCCGTGTCCCCTGCATTGGCAGGAGGATTCTTTTTTTTTTTTTTTTTTAAATTTTATTTATTTATTTATTTATGGCTGTGTTGGGTCTTCGTTTCTGCACGAGGGCTTTCTCCAGTTGCGGAGAGCGGGGGCCACTCTTCATCGCGGTGCGCGGGCCTCTCACTATCACGGCCTCTCTTGTTGTGGAGCACAGGCTCCGGATGCACAGCCTCAGCAATTGTGG